>NC_046156.1:141087259-141347259 GCF_011064425.1 Rattus rattus | reverse complement strand
GCTGCATAAAGATTTACAATAGCTTTTCTCTCTTGACAACTTATATATTGCCTCTGAATTCAGTGAGAGCTAGTCTTCAGTGAAGAGAGTTCCAGATTAGTTTCAGCTGGATTCTTTAAGTCCTGTGTGTCTAAAATGTGTTGCCTTTGGCAGTAGGGCCTTAGCTTCATATTCAGGAAGGTAATCTGGGGCAGTGGCAATTGCAATAGTCTATACTGCTTTAAGAGCTTCTTGGACTTCCCCAAATACCAACTTGAAGGGAGATTTTTCTATGCTTCTCCCTGGACTTTTTGTATGATAGCCCATGGTTAGGGGGGTGCATTATTATTATATATATCTTATATCTTCAAACATTTTGATGTGTGTATGCTGTGTGTACATACATGTGTATATACATACAACTATATATTTTATGTGAATTTTTAAGTTAACATAAAATAAAGTTTTCCTATGGCTTTTTAAAATACACTTAGAGCTATTTATTCCTCTTCTCACCATCTTCTGTATTAATCTTCCTCCACATTTAAAGTCTCCCTCTCTATTTTATACTTCTAGAATTTATTCCTTCATGTTCTTTGCATCTTTCCTAGTTTTAAAGTTAGGGTTGCATTCTGGAGGTTGAGTAATAGTTGTAAAAATAGCAGGAGTGGCTTTGTGTTCTATAGCACACTGCCAAAACTTCCTTAATGTTTATTCTTTGCAATAACATGTGACTCATAGAAATTAATAAAATCTAAAAGGTTAAAAAATTTAAATCAGTGTGGTGAGCTTCATTATGATGTGAGTGTGTGTAAGATTATACTTTGTTTTTATTTATTTCCCTTTCTTACTGCTCACACCATTCCTTTTTCCTGGTTTCCTCTTACTGGTTCTCTTTGTTCCCCTGACTAGTATTCTCTTCTGATTTTCTGTTATAAGAATTCTCCCCCTTATCTTTTTGCCTTTCCTTCTTCTGCTAGTTTTCTTCCTTCTCACTGTTCTTTCTATTTCCATTACTTATACACATATCTCCAGCTCCATGCATTTTTCTGAAAATGTCATGATTTCATTATTTTTGGCTGAAACAATATTACATTTTGTGCTATGACACACACACACACACACACACACATTCATTTGTCTTTTGCAGGATATCTAAGCTGGTTTCATTTCCTAGCTATTGTGAATAAGTCAGCAATAGACATTAAGAAACCCAACATAGCATTTTATGGGCAAATGCTTATACCCAAGTATGGTTAAATAATTTGTGTGTACCCATGCAGTTATCTTCCAGGCAGGACTTATGATATATTGCTCTGAATCTCCAGTAAGAAGAAGTCTTAGAAGGAAGAGAGAGAGAGAGAGAGAGAGAGAGAGAGAGAGAGAGAGAGAGAGTCAGTCAGCTCAGAGGGCAGACTGAATGACTGAGTGCAGCCAATAGAGGCCCCTGTTGTACATAGAATGGAAGTTATTAAAGTAAGGAAGGCTCTTGTGACCTAGATGCATAGTCAATATAGGCTCAATATCAGCACAAACTGTGGGAAAGATAATGGGCCACATATTTATGTGACCTGCAACTACCAACACTCCCTGTCTCCAAGCTTCAAGAATTCAGAATGAAGTTACTTCAGTACATGATTCTTCTTCCTCCTCCATCCACTGTGCTACTCCCATTTTCCTTTAGAAATATTTTTGGCTTCTCATGTTTCATTTTATTTTACTTTAGTTTTTTGATACATGGTTTTTCTGTGAAGCCTTTGTTGTCTAGGAACTAACTCTGTAGACCAGGCTGTTCTAAAACTCACAGAATTGTCTATTCTCTGCTTACCAGATGCTGGTATTAACTCTTTGCATTAAAACCACCTAGCATTTTTTTCATATTTTAATGTTATTCTATTTATTTATTTTTGGGTGTTTGTGTGCATGTGTGTGTGGTACATGCATATTTGTTATGTATGCATGCATGTGGCATCGAAAGGACAAGCTTCCTTAGGAGCTCTCCACCTTCTTTTAGGTACAGAGTCTGTCTCTCATCTGTAGCTCCTACAGGGTAGACCAGGTGACCATTGAGGCTAAGAATCTGCGTGCCTCAGCCTCCTCAACTATGGAATTACAAGCATGGGCCTTGCAAGCCTGGCTTCTTCACATGAGTTTTGAGACCTGAACCTAGATTGTTAGTTCGTGCTGCAAGTATTTAATCATTGAGCTCTTTCATCATTATCTTGTACTGATGCATGTTTTGTTTGCTTTTCTGTGATAATTTTTAAAAGACTCTTTTTAAAGGTAGTTTTAGTCAACAGCAAAATCCAGCGGAAGATATAGAGGTATTCTTGGAGCTTCCAGAGAGTTCCCTGATTTTTGATTGCTTTCTGTTTTTAGTCCTCAGGGGTAGTTCAGGGTTTTATTTTTATCATTTTATTATTATTATTATTATTATTATTATTATTATTATTATTATTATTATTATAATTTAACTTTATAGATGAGTACTGTATTCACATAATTTCCATTGTACACCCTCCCTCTCTAGCTCATTTACCATTTCCTCACTTTCTCTCAATTTCATGACCTCTCCTTTAATAATTGCTTAAATATAAATATTGTAATGCCTGTTTAAATAAATATATACATTGCTCATATGTGTATATATTTAAGGATGACTATTTAGGGCTAGCTGACCTAGTAGAAGTCTCATCTCTGGACAAAACTTATTCTCCCACTTTCAGCAGCCTCTAGTTCTTTATTGGGGGCTGGGCCTTGTGAGATTTCTACATCCATTTTGGCCTTCAGGAGCTGTCATTTTTTCAGGTCTTGTTTAGATGAGCAAATTGTACAGATATCATGAGTATCAGTCCCTATCATATAGCAAAGACATTGTCTCTAAATAACCTGACATAACCACAGAAACCAGAATTAAAAAGGGCCACCCAATTTTAAATAACCATATTTGTCTTACAACCATACTAGGCAGGTGCCTTCCTAGATATATCTGCCAGAGGAGTTACTCTCATGAAACTCCACAGTTGAGTTTGACCACTACATGTCTAGATAACCTTTGATTCTTTGTCAATAGAGAGGGCTCTTTCCTATATTTGGACAAATGTTCTTGGTCAAATGAGGACCATATTTCAACTATTGCTTGGCATATGCTGAATGTAACTACAATACACATTAATAATGTAGTACTTCCTTTTTTGTTTTTTGAGATGGCATCTCACTATGTGATGCTAGATATCCTCAAAACTCCTAGGCTCTGATGATTCACTCACATAGGCTGTCTGAGTAACTGAATTACAAGTGAGAATGACCACATTGAGCCTTAAAAAACATATACTTTTAAATCTTTAAGGTTTGCAATGCTATCCCTGCCTTCATGGATTATCTCCCAGGAAGCCATAACAAAGTAATTAAAAATTTTGCTGAAATAAAAAGTTATATTTTGAGACGAGTGAAAGAACACCAGGAAACACTGGACATGGACAATCCTCGGGACTTCATTGACTGTTTTCTGATAAAAATAGAACAGGTAAAGTGTTATTTGTCAGCTTGCATTTTGTGTTTCAATTGTCTCTGTTTTTATTGGGGAAATTCAACTTCTCAGGTAAGAACCACTTGGTATGCAATTTAGTTTCCTATTATGGACATGAATTAGACTAACATCATTTAAGATTTAAAATTGAATTGTTATGCAATCAGAACTATTTAATAAAGTTATAACAGGAAAGGGAATATAACCTTCAGGTGAGTTAGGGATAAACAACTTAAAATGCAAACTATTAAACATTGACGTAAAAAGTAGACTTGATCATAACTTGATCATATAAAACACTGACAAACATGTTCTTAATGCAGCAGGCTTCTGCAGTGACTTGGGCTTGTTACTAATCTTTGAGTATTTGGAGTGAAGCATCAGGGGTGAGAATTTAAGATGTGTAATGTGAAGTGATGAGAGACGTAAATGTTTGTGATGACACAGAGGAGGGTAAGAACCTTAGCTGCTCTAACCAGAATTGATTCTGGACAGATAATCAGGATAAAAAAATCTTTGAGGTATTTTGAAAATGTAGGTATGGGCATGAAGAAATTATACTTATTTAGGAATTTGTTTAAAACAAAACAAGAGTGCAATGCTCTTGCTTCCTAGGGGGAATGACTGAGTTCAGTAAGTGATATCTGAGATCAGAATGGAGTTCAAGAACCACCTACAAGCCCTTTTTTTTTCCTTTGGACTGTCTTGATGGTAGTTTGCATTATGGAAAGATAGATTCTGAAACAATGTCATTAATCCTGGATTATTCTCAGCCATCTTCAAAATTTTAAATTATGTATGTATTTGTGTTCATGGGCAGAAGAGGCATCAGATCCCATGGGACTACAGTTATAGATGGTTGTGAGCCACCATGAGGTTGCTGGGGATTGAACTCAGGACCCCTGAAAGAGCAGCCAGTGCCCTTAACTACTGAAACATCACTCCAGCCCCACCATCTTGCATTTTAATCTATCTCATATTTCAAAGTTCCACTAATTTGTTCATAGGTACCTTGGCTGTTCCTAGCGGATAATGCTGGAGATAACACAAGAGCAGGCATCTCGGTCACTTATTGATTTCATTTTGGTTTTGTATGTATAAGGAAGTGTGAAATAGTGGAGTCACGTTCATTTCATTTTTACTCTTTTGAGGAACCATCTTTCTGTTTGCCAAGATGACTGTAATGGTTTACCTTAGAATGGGAATGGGCAAGGCTGCCTTTGCCTGTTTCCTTACCTGCCCTTTCCAATGTTAAAATCGTCTCCCCAGTGACTAGCACTGTTAGGGGTCCTTGCATAACTGTATAAAGCAACCATTACCCCGATAGTTTAGAGAACCACAGGCATGTTTAACCCCCTCTGGCCTAGAGTCACTCACTTAAGAGTCAACTCACTGGGAGCCTTTGAGATAGTGTATCACTTATGGCCTTGTTCTTCTTTCACTCAAAAACTTCTGTATGTTGAGGCTTTTAAAGAACCTTAGGATAGTGTCTTTGGCTTGTCACTATTGGACCAGTATACCTTCAACCTTTACTTTTCATTTTTTAGAGAAATATGACTATGAATAATTTGTTAGTTGACAAGTATACTAGTCTCTATCCTGGAATCAATATATTAAATGAATAAATTTATATAAATAAACAAATGTGCATTTATATATTAAACACAAATATATCTAAATATATTTTAGATATAAAACATATAAATACACTTACTGATTCATGTATATTGATGTATTAGTAGGTGGAGAGAGAATCACTAGTCTCTTTTCTTCATATCACACTAAAACTCTTACTGGATGCAGTGATGCACGTCTTCATTTCCATGTTTACATTGAGTATATGAGTATTCATGTTGATGATGAAGATATTTTAGTATTAATATTATAAAATTATTCATATGTGTGTTTGTTTGAGGGTTCATACACATGTCAAAGGCAAGTTTTGAAATCACAGGTAAACTGAGGAAGGCATTATTTTGTTGCATAGACAATTTGGGTCAGTGCTAACAGCAGCCAAAGGGCCCCTACTGACAGTGGCAGGCAATTTACAAGGTCAACATTGGTAGTGATGGGCACAAACCTTAGTTAGCTGGGGCTGATATTCTCTGCGCAAAAAATTCTGAACTTTTTTAACTGTTAAGGGGCTGGTGCTGGGAATTAACTGCTGCTCATAGCAGCAGGGGATTCGTAAAAGGGACTTAACTCTTTTGGCAGGCAGCTAGAAGCTCTTAGTTCTTTAACTCAGGGGCCAGCACTAGCAAAAGGCTCAGGGCGCATTAATTCTTTGTGATCTAGTGAGAAAGAAAAAGAAAGTCATGCACACATTCATCCACACTGGATGAAACAGAAAGGGGCTTCAGAAAGCAAGTTTCACTAGTTTCAGATGTATACACACACACACACACACACAAACACACACACACACACAGAGGCATGCATGCACACAAACATAAAAACATATATACGTTTATATACATGCAGTTGGTGGATACAGCAGAGCCCCGACCTCACTTAACTGTATACATACATAAACATGTTTGGTGGATGGGGAAAAGCTCCAACAAACTCGCTCCCACACCTTATGTGTGCTCCCTTGGCTTTTTATATCTTCTCAGAAAAAAGTTCTTTATGTAAAAAATTACCTCACAGATAAAAATGTTACATGAGAGGAAGTTACAGCAGGATAATTGATTACATAGTTGTCTAAATATTTTTACATTCCATAAGTTCGTAGCAAGTTCAAAGTAATAGTTCATGTCATAGGATGATAACAACAGAATTGTTCATATGAAGATTCCTACCTCACTAAATATTTATCAAATTTTTAGCTTCACATGTTCATTATAAATTTAGAGCAATATTTTTTATGTCATAACTTAGTAATATTTTTGTTACGAGACAAATCATGTCTTATGTCTAATTATTTTGAAGGCTTACATAGATAAACTAGTCAGTCACTTATTTTCTGTTCTTGCATCCATTATAAATTGCCCATTCCTAGTTTATGACCACAGTAAGCAAGATTAGTGGCCTCATTTCTAACCTAAAAGAAATGTTTCCCTTGATTGTAAATTTGTTCGAAGCCTATTTCTCATCCCAGTGCAATTTGTTCAGGACACGTGAGGGTTTACAGAACTTTATTTGCTCCTTTTTTTCTTCAGGGGGCTTAAAATTACCTGAATCAATGCAGGAATTCTATACAATTTTTTATCAGGAATTATAAAACCACCAGTTCACCTAAACAGCATTATTATATGAATGTATATCTTTGTATTGATTCTGCAAGAAATATGTCCAACAGAATGAGTAAAAACCCAGAAAATGTTAGGCTATGTCAGATATAGGAGGGATATGGTATGGCAGAAAAATCATAGCAAGAAGCAATCTTAGGACCAAGTCTCTTGGGTCCATGCTTCTTCAGAGCACACTCATTGCAACCATGCAAAACAGTGGGCCATCTTGTAACTTGTTTGCCACAGCCTTTCTTGCATAGCTCCTACCACAAATGGGTGTAGATGACCCATGTTCCAGGTGATGTATACCACTCCATTGCCACATGTGTTTTAAGAAGGAATGAACAATTTATATCTGTGGTTATTTTTCCTATTTTATTGGTGTGACATGGTCTGGGAAATTTGAATTTTGGTACAAGGAAGAAAGAAAGGCAAAGAAATCAAAATTGAGTTAGTTAACTTACATTCTCTGCCATACTGTACACTTGCCATGATATTTTTACAATGTCCTTATGTTCTAAATTTGCTTATCTGTAGACAACTTGTATTATTTGGAATTTGTTGAAATTTAATATAATGGCAATCTCTAATAATGAAATAAAAATTTCCAGGAAAAAAACAATCCCCGTACTGAGTTCACTATTAAAAGCTTGGTGGCTACTGTAACTGATGTGTTTGTAGCTGGATCAGAAACCACAAGCACTACCCTGAGATATGGACTCTTGCTCCTACTGAAACACACAGAGGTCACAGGTATGACTCTGAGATTTGTAAAGCAACGTTAGTCTTCTTCAGATATACCGAAAGACATTTTAATATTGATGTTTTTGTGTCATCAGATATACATACATACATGCAAATAGCATCTGATGATGAGATACAAATGAGACCAATTTTGTGTGTGTGTAAGCATGTGTATGTATGTGAGTTTCAATATTTTGTGTGGTCACAGGAGTGTAATATTCATCTCTACTGTAAAACTACTCAGAAATTGTATAATCAAACAATAGAAATAGTTATTATTTATAAATATGAACAGAAACTACAGACAATAATAAGTTGACATATGCACAAACAGATATACAGGTATTTAATTTAATTTTATTCAGTATTTAATTTATTATTTATTTTTTGTGTATGGGTGTGGACATGTATGTATGTGGGCAATGCGCATGCCTGGTACCCATAGGGACCAGAAGGGAGCATCAAATCCCCTGATACTGGAGTTACAGACATTTGTGAGCCACCTGTCGCTGCTAGGCATTAAATCTGAACCTTTGGAGAAGAAACCAGTACTCTTAATCACTAAAACAGCCTTCCAGCTACACGACTCAAATTTAAAGCATTGATATTATTTAATTGTTAGATTAATTCTTATTTTGTGTTTTTTCATAGTAAGATGGTAATGATTAAAATTCATATGTACACATTGAAACGTTTCATCATTTCTGTGTGTTGATTTTTCTTTACAATAATGTACCTTATTTCCAAAATTAAATTTATCGCCTAAATTGTGGGGGGAAATTTGTGTGTTAGAAAGTAACAACTGTCCAATTCTAAATATGCACGTGGCCTGATACCTTTATCACATTTCATATAGATTTGAATTCCTATTACAAATGTAGCATTTCTCAATTCTGTCCCATTAGCTAAAGTCCAGGAAGAGATTGATCACGTGATTGGCAGACACAGGAGGCCCTGCATGCAGGACAGGACCCGCATGCCCTACACAGATGCGATGGTGCACGAGATCCAGAGATATATTAACCTCATCCCCAACAATGTGCCCCATGCAGCTACCTGTAATGTTAGATTCAGAAATTATGTAATTCCCAAGGTAAGCTTGTTCCTCTGACATTGTACTTCAATTACCTTGTAGTTTCTGAATTAGAAACATGATTATAACTTCACCGACACAAAATGAGAGAGGCTGAACTCACCCTTTTACTATTACATAATGACCTTCTCTGTCTCCTTTTTCTGATATATTTTATCTAATTATGGTTACTTCTGATTAATTGAATTCCACTGCCTGTATCATCTCATTGCATCTCTTTCAGTTTGTAAACATCCATATAAGTGAAATAACCTATATGACTATTATTTGTTTGTCTGTTCTTTGGTTGGTTGGTATTTTTTTTTCTTTATTTCCACATTGAGTCTTTTGTGGTGTGTTCTTTTTTTTTTAAATTTGATAATTTCATCTTTTTATAGATACAGGTAATCATTGATAAACATTGCTTTCCAAGTGTCATTTTTTAGTCTAATTTTAGCTTCTTTATTTCTCTCTCTTTTAACTGTACTGTGGCAACATGATTTATTCAAAAAACTGTGTTTTGTGTCCTTGCCTATTTCTTGTGAATGTCTCCTGTAGATTTTTGCCTTGTATAAGAAAGCACATTTGATTTCAACAAGCTATGTTAAAATGGCAACTTAACATGCTGATAAATGTTGTTGTAAAAATATAAAAATAAAAAAAGTATAGTGGTCTTTTACATCGCTAGGTCCTGCACCGCGGTGCCCCAAGATATCTGCTAGATATCTTGGCGGAAACACATCCCAACTTTGCCGCGGCGGCCCAGTGTCTCCAGCTGCCGTATATTTTCCTACACTCAAACCGTCACATAAAAGAACACACAACACAATAATCTTAGATCCAATTGATAAGAAATAATTTCCCACTTAAACATACAAAGCCCGGTACCATCCATCCCTTAAGAACATTGATAACAACCTGTAAATACACAGAGCGAGATCTTTGCGTCAACCTCCATTGTCCAGCCATGGCTTCTCGGCCTCCTCCTCCTCTCTTCCTCTCTCCTCATTCCAGTCTCCTCCACTTCCTTCAAACTTTTCTCCCACCCATCCTTCCTTCTCATCCAATGACAGGCCTCCTTCTATCTTGTACCTGCCTTACCTATGACATCATCCTACAGATAAAATTTAAAAAGACGTAAGTAAACAATGAAAAAGGAGAAAGAAAATAAAAGCTCTGTATGTTCTCTCCTACTTTGAAAATTAGAGCGAATGTCTCATTGTTTTTTTGATGTAGTTCCCAGTCTTTTGAGTTCAAACGATTCTCATTTCTGCCCTCACTGTGCTAAGTTACAAGCATGTGCCAGCATACTCATTCATATTTTGAAATTTTATCCTCTCTGTGTTTCTTTTTCTTTCTTTTTATTGCTGGGGATTGAACCCATGGCCTTACAAATGCCAGCTGAGTGTTATTCAACTGAACTACAGTCCCATGATTTGATTTTGATGCCATATCTTTCATGATGCCTGAACCCAGACCAGGCAGTCCTCTGCTGTATATGTGTTGGGAGCCTCATATCAGCCAGTGTATGCTGCTTAGTGATACAGTGTCTGAGAGATTTTGGGGGGGGGTCCAGGTTAATTGAGACTACAGAGTTGCCCTCCTCCTCAGCTTCCTCCAGCTTTTCCTAACCTCGTGAATGAGAATTCTAAGATAATGTGGACAAGCAGCCATGACAGCACCACATTTCTTTCATTGTTAACTTTTACAATTACATTTAGTGTGTGTGTGTGTGTGTGTGTGTGTGTGTGTGTGTGTGTGTGTGTGTGTGTGTAGGTCAGAGGACCATGTGTTTGAGTTACTTTTCTTCTGCCACCTTCTGGGATCTTGGGATCAGACTCAGGTTGTCAGGCTTGCATGGAAGTGCTTTTAGCTTCTGAGTCAACTTGACACCCCTCCCACCCATTAAACCACATAATTTAATCTGTTGTTTTCAGGGCACGGACTTAATAACATCATTGACTTCTGTGCTACATGATGACAAAGAATTTCCTAACCCAGAAGTATTTGACCCTGGCCATTTTCTGGATGAGCATGGGAACTTTAAAAGGAGTGATTATTTTATGCCTTTCTCATCAGGTAAATAAAATGTATTTCTATTTGTACTTCAGGTATAAGGTAAACTTTGTAAGGTACTATGTTGTTCTGGGTGACCAAGGACTCCTGAACTCAAGATTTTTGTTCTAGCTGTCTGAGTATTTGGCACTACAGACATTTGCCTTCAGGCCCAATTCCACAAGACACAACTTTGAGAAACAATGGATTATCTACTGCGTCCTCAAGGATGTGTACGTTTGCTCTTTGTGCTTCTTTAGGAGCAATTCTCCCAATGCCCATGCATTTCACTTCATTGTGACATATCCTTCTTTTGTACCACTGGGTAGTGGGACTTTGAGAATATCCAGCCTATTTTTTTTGAATCTGGAAAACTAAAATGTAGGTGATTTGAATTTTGCTTCTGCATATACCTCTATCTTTCCTTGTGCTCAAGGAAGTGAACCTCATTCAGACTTTTCTCAGTTGCATGAGAAAAGTATCTCAATCCACTCTTAGACAGCTCTGGGATCCCAAGCGATTTAAAGAATATAAAGCGATTTAAAGAATATAGAGACTAGGCTCTGAAGAAACTTAATTCTGAGTTAGGGGAGCTGGTGAGTCAACAGGACACTGTAATCCAATTGGAGTAGTGCTGTGAGAGAGGCAAGCTTGGGTTTCTGGGGAGGCCAAAGGGAGGTTACTCACCTCCTACTCTTTCAGACTCAAAGGACTATTCTGACAGGGCCGAGGAAAGTTGGCTGGCTCATAGAGAGCAAAGAAATAAGACAAGAAGAGGAGGCAGAGAACTGTACCAAGGAACAAAGTATAGAACCAGACATTTTCTCCTGTCAGAACTTGAAAGAATGAAGGCTGAGAAAGACCTTGGTCATATGGAAAGGAACTCTGCAGTGATCCCAGAGACTCTAGAGTTATGATCCTCCACCTTGGATGTTCAGTCTCATTGCTTCACTCTGTGTGCTGAGTCTCTGCACACAGTTACATTCTTTTTGCCACATGCTTTTATGACTTTAATGTGGGTCTGCATTGTATGTTCTCACATGTGACAAACTGATCCCTTCCTTTTAGTGAGCTCATATTTGGAGAGGGAGGTAAAAGATGACACAGCGTAAAGTTCAAGTGGTCCATGTTGCTGGGGAAGCAGGGATAGAGAGGAAGCTGTGTGTCAGCATCTCCTATCTGAGGAGATTATGAAGGATCATAAAGAAATAGCACTTCGAGTACTATATTGAATAGATAGAGAGAGAGTGGGCAACCTTGCCTTGTCTCAGATTTTAGTTTCTAGTTTCTCTTCATTTAATTTGATATTGGCTGTTGTTTTGCTACATATTGCTTTTATTGTATTTAGTTATGTGCTTTGAATTCTTGATCTCTACAGGATTTTTTAACATGCAGGGGTGTTGTATTTTGTCAAAGGCTTTTATAGTATCTAATGAGATGATAATGGTTTTTTCCCTGTGTTTCTTTATATAGTGTACTAATTGATAGATTTCTGTATATTGAACCATCCCTAAATCCCTGGGATAAAGCCTACTTGATCATGGTGCACATATGTAGCAGAGGTCTACCTGGTTTGGTCTCAGAGAATTCATTTAATTCTTGAGAGCCTTGAGGCCCCAGAGAAAGGGGAGGTCTGGTGGGGAGGGCACCCTCTCAGGGAAGGAGGAATGGGATGAGGAAGTGTCAGAGGGGGGACTGAGGGGAGGCAATGACTGGAATGTAAATAAATAAAATAATTTAAATTAAAAAGAAAAGAACTGGCACAGAATGTGGTCCTTGAGAAAAGTATCAGAGAAGCATTTCTCAGACAATTGGTGAACCATGAAGCTTTCTTTATGGCATTGGGACATGGAGAAATAAGTTACAAGTAGAGCTGAGGAGTGTTAAGCCTGGTATTGAATATCGGACAGGAAAATGTGAAGGTCCAGGCCAAGCCATTTCAGTCTTGTCTCACAGGACAGATTCAGGGGATGCTTTTAAAGTGAAGAAGTCATAGACAGAGACAGGTGAGTTTGAAACACGCTGAGTATAAACATACTTTTTGGCTGTTTATTATCCCATAGGCACAAATGGAACATAGTATCTGAATCACCTTAATACTCCCCCTTCAGTCAATAAAGCAGTGAAATAAATGTGTTTGTAGAAGATTGTTGTCAACTTAAAAGCTCAAAGGGAAGTCATATTGTATGAATTGTTAGTATAGCTTATAGTAACTATTTAATAATGAGGGGTACCTGTCAAACAAAACCAGACATTAAGTAGATAACATTTGTGTCCAAGGTTGTGTGCACTCTGTTTAAAAATCCTTGTAGTTATTCTGTATTTGACCCATCCACCATTTAAGAATCAAACTTCACTGTGTACCTTTATAACAATTCGGAACCTAATGTAAGATAGGAAACCTCTGTGTTGCTTTTGTTTTTCAGGAAAGCGAATGTGCGTGGGAGAGGCCCTGGCTCGCATGGAGCTGTTTTTGCTTCTGACCACCATTGTACAGAATTTTAACCTGAAATCTTTTGTTGATACAAAGGACATTGACACTACCCCATTGACCAATACTTTTGGTTGTGTACCACCTTCATACCAGCTGTACTTCACTCCTCGTTAAAACAGAACAGACTTGCTCTTGCTATGCTGGTATCTGTGATTTCTCAGGGGGCACTCTCCACATCCTTTCCACTATTTGGGACATTTCTCTCATTTCTCTTCACACATATCTTCATTCTCCCACAATCTAGTGAGCATCTACCTTTCTTAAGGTTTCCTTGAATTATCATGCAAGTCTGTCTACTGCCCTCTTCAGTCTGTAACACTTATATTGACCATGAACTGTACTAAGACATGTGCTGAGCTATTAATATGAGTGTAATACAGAAGGAGTTCACCTGAAAGCCATCTCCACTCTGGTTGATTCAAAACAAGTGGAATTATTAATTAAAGGATTGTGTCATTGTTTTGGTTCATGGTTTCTGTTTCTGACAATACTTGACTAATCTCTAATATTCAGTACTAATCTCTAATATCCAATAGTCAAGACTAATCTCTAATATCCCAGAGTTATGGTGATCCTGTTCTGCAGGACCAACTTCTTCAAACACTCTAACAGTTCATAGATGGAGTAGATGTTGAGGCAAACTGACTCAAAGCTCTGGATCTGGGACCAGATGGTAGCTGAGTTGGCCTTCCTTCAGCTGAAGAATATGGAACATTTTATGAATTTGTGTGTCATTTTTGTGCAGGTGCCTTTTTATTCTTCTAGGCAATGATTGTTCCAATTTTAGCATACATACTGCTGAAGTAAGCATGAAGAATATTTTCTTTTCTATTAATTAATTTATTTATTCACTTTATAGCCCAATCACAGCCCCACTTTCCTTCCAGTTCTCCTTGCCCCCCTCGCACAGCCCCTCCTTTCCACTCCTCTCCTTTACCTGGAAATCAACTAACCCTGGAATCTCAGTTCACTGCATCAATAAGCACTCTCTCATGGAAGCCAGATAAAGCCTTTTAGGAGAACAGGATCCACAAGTAGGCAACAGAGTCAGGCTAAGACCCTGCTCCTGTTTTTGGGTGACCCATATGAAGACCAAGCTGAACACCTGCTACATATGTGCAAGGCAGAGAAGGGACTAGGCCCAGTTCTTGTATGCTTTTTGGCTGGTGGTTAAAACTCTGGGAAGCTCCATGTATACAGGTTAATTGACTCGACAGTCTTTTTGTGGAGTCCCTATCCCTTCCATGTTCCTCAACTCTCTCTCAACTTCTACAGAAGACTTCCTGAGCTTGGTCTACTGTTTGGCTATGGGTCTTTGCAATTGTTTCAGTCATCTGCTTGCTGGAGCCTCTCAGAGGACTCTTATGCTAGGCTCCTGT
Source organism: Rattus rattus (assembly GCF_011064425.1). Lineage (NCBI taxonomy): Eukaryota > Metazoa > Chordata > Mammalia > Rodentia > Muridae > Rattus > Rattus rattus. The sequence goes on along the minus strand of NC_046156.1, from coordinate 141,332,774 downwards.
CTGCGAATCCAGACTGACAGATAAAAACATGGCCTGAGACTCCAAGGTAGTTGAAGGATGATGGCAGGACTGCAATGTTGTCCCTGTTGATCTTCTGAGGATGACTCAGCACATTTCCCACCCCTTCTCCCAAATTGACAGGGGTTACTACTGTATTCAATTATGTATGTATCACATAAGACACCTCCTGAGTATCCAGGCCAGCAGTGACAAATATAGCTGTCAACAGTGTCTTCACATGTTATATCACTGTTGCAAAGTTTTAACCAATGATGAGGCATCAAAATCTCACACTATGTCCCTGTGAATCTACTACCTGTCCAGACCCATTGTTTTTTGTTTCCTCCATCCACACATAGACCTTCATGGAAATGTGACTTGACTGGCACATTATCAAAGTTGAGTTCATAGAGGTCTCCAAGTACATAGTCAGAGAAGTAAGCCCCAAGAACATCCTAACACATGGCTCCATATTGACATGACTCGGATCCGCATTCATCACTTTCCAACTCACAGCTTACATCAGAATACTCTTGACAGATACATGTGTATTATTCTATCTCATCGAGGCGTATAGCCTCATCCATGTAGGGACTAGTAATACTTTCATTCACTTCCAAGTCATAATGCTTGTCTTGGCATCCAGGCACATAGAAAGTAGGAGTATCCAGCCATTGATTCCATTCTGGTCCATAGCCTCACTGTGGTAAGTGGTGAAGCACACTCTGTGTGATCTGCGTCACAGATCTTCCAGCATATCCAGCAGGACATATACGGATAGGGTGCTCACGGTCTTTGTGGGGTGGCAAATCATGCCAAGAAGTTTGGTAGGTAGAGTGGGTCTGAGACTGTGGAGACTCAGTGGGTAGATATCTGAGATGCCTCCCCATTCCCTGCCAGATTCCTGGCCTGGAACACATGCCACACTTCCCACATAAGGAAATGTGATCTCTGGTCATATAGGCCCAGAACAGAATTCTCCACGCTGTTGAGGTACCTAGAGGCCCTGAGGGTTTAGCCAATAAGCTCCCCTTCCCAGATATTCCTCCCTGCAAAAGGTATTTAATCTTGGTTCCACCCTGAGAAGTTGGCATGTATCCATTTTCCATGGTGAACAGTCAATAAACAGTTTAGAAACATGAACTGTTTCAGTAAGAATTGCCATAAGGAGCGTGGAGAGGCATTTGACTACCAAGAGCTGTAGTCTAAGCTTCCTGAGAAAGTGTCTCTGTGCTTCCATCCAGAGTCTATGACTTCACTCCTGACTCCTCTAGATGTCAAGGGATTTGGAATCCTCATGGGCCCTGCTTCTTCATTCCCCACTCCTCTGTGTGGTACCTTAGGGATAACTAGGTGTCTTGAGGCCTTGGAACCCCAAATTCAGCTTATTCCTTCTCAGACTGCATTTTTCCATTCCTAGAGTAGTGTCTTGGTGCGTCTCTAAAGCCTAGCACCCACCCTGCAATGTTGGGGAAACAGATTCAAGCTTCCCACATTTTGATACTCCAGTGGCCATGTCCAGCAGTGTGGCAAATCAGAGTCACAGTCTTTATAACAGGTGCCTCCATGTTAGTAGGTGTTCCCTCCACAGGAATTAGTGGGACATTTACATTTCAGCCTTCTGCATTGAGGAGGACATTGGCACAAGAAGTCTCCTTTTTCTGGGGTATTCACACAGGTAGGAATTCCTTGGCAGGGACTGGAGAAGCAAGGGTCTTCTAGATCTTCACAGTCTTAATCCAAATTATTGGCTTTGTCTAAACAGTAATTGTCTTATGGAAAACCCTGGTGCATAGAATTGCTTTGGCAAGAACTTAACATACCTGGTATAGTTTTTATGGCAAAATGAATCCTAGCACCTCAAGTCACTGCAGGACTAGGTAAATCCTCTCCTGCTGAGGCCAGTCAAGACAGCCCAGTTAGGGGAGCAGGATCTACAGGCAAGGAACAGAATCAAGGTAAGTCCCCTCTCCAGTTGTTGGGGATCCTCTTGAAGACAATACTACACACCTGCTACATATGGGCTTGTATATGTGTGTGTGTGTGTGTGTGTGTGTGTGTGTGTGTGTGTACATGTTGGTCCAGCCTTTGTATGCTCTTTTGTTCTGGGAGTCCCCATAGTTACAGATTAGATTAGTTCAATCTGATGGTCTTCTTTTGGAGTTCCTATCCCCTCCCGGCTTCTCAATCCTCTCCTGCCTCTTCAATAAGAATCCCCAAATTTAGTCTAGTGTTTGGATGTGACTCTTTGCTTCTGTTTTGGTCTGGCAAACCAACTTCGAAGATAGTTATGCTAGACTTCTATCTGTAAGCATAACAATGTATCATTAAGAGTGTCAGGGATTGGTTCTTGCCCATAGGATGGATCTCAAGTTGAGACAGTCATTGGTTGACCATTACCTCAGTGTCTATGACATCTTTCTCCCTATACTTATATGCAGGCCAAATTTGGGGTCAAAGATTTTGTGGGTAAGTTGTTATTCTTATCCTTCCACTGGGAGTTCTGCCTGGCTATAGGAGGTGGTTACTTCTGATTACATATTCCCCACTGCTAGAAGTCTCAGCTAAAGTCACCTTCATAGACATCATGGAGCCTCCCACATCCAAGGTCTCTGTCACATCCCAGACCCTCCCCGCCATCCCCTGCCATTTTTTGTTCGTTCTCCTGGCCTTCTCTCCTTGGGTCTGGTCTACTTACATCTGATTGATTCTTGATCCTTTCTTGATATCCTCTCTCCAACCCAGTTCCCTCACTCCATCCACTTAAGACAACTATTTTATTTTCCCTTCTGAGTGAGATTCACACATACTCCTTTGGGCCCTACTTCTTCTTTAGCTTCTTTGGATGCGTGGATTGTAGTGTGGGTATGCTGTTTTTTTTATGATTAATATCCAACTATAAGTGAGTACATACCATGTATGTTGTTAGGGGTCTGGGTTACTTCACCCAGGATGATATTTTCTGGTTTTGTCCATTTGCCTGCAAATTTCATGTTGTCCCTGTTTGTTAATAGCTCTGTAATATTTAATTGTGTAAATAAACCACATTTTCTGTATTCATTCTTCATTTGAGGGGCATCTGCCTTGTTTGAAATTTCTGGCTATACAAATAAAGCTGCTATGAACATAGTTGTGTGTCTTTGTGGGATGGTGGAACATATTTTGGGTATATGCCTGGGAGTAGTATAGCTGGGTCTTGAGGTAGGACTATCTCCACTTTTCTGAAAAACTGCCAAATTGATTTCCAGGGTGGTTGTACAAGTTTGCTCACCCATTGGCAATGGAGCAGTGCTCTCCTTGCTCCACATCTTTGCCTGCATGTGCTGTTACTTGAACTTTTGATCTTAGCCATTCTTATGGGTGTAACTGGAATCTCAGAGACATTTTTGATTTGCTTTTCCCTGATGACTATGGATGTTGAAGATTTCTTTAAGTGTTTTTTGGCCATTAGAGAGTATTCTGTTTAGAGAGTTTGAGAATTCTCTGTTTAGCTCTGTATACATTTTTTTTAAAGTTCAGTTATTTGATTTGTTGTCTAATTTCTTGAGTTCTTTATATATTTGGATATAAATATATAAAGCCATCTGTCAGATATAAAGTTAGTGAAGCTCTTTTCCCAATCTGTAGATTGCCATTTTTCCCTATTGACAATATCCTTTGCCTTCCATAAGATTTTCAGGTTCAAGAGTTCCTACTTATCAACTGTTGATCTTGGAGCCTGAGCCATTGGTTTTCTGTTTAGGAAATTACCTCCAGTACCAATGAGTTCAAGCTATTTTTCATTTTTCTCTTCTCTTAGATTTAGTGCATCTGCTTTTATATTGAGGTACTTGGTCCACTTGGACTTGAATTTTACACTGGATGATAAATGTGGATCTACTGGCATTCTTCTATATTCTGACACTTGGTTTTGTCAAGTATAGGCTTTTGTAGTAAAACCTGATGATTTTTTGAATTTCCTCAGTTTCTGTTGTTATGGCTCCATTTGCATTTCTGATTTAGTTAATTTGGATACTGTCTCTGTGCCCTTTAGTTAGTTTGGCTAGGGGTTTATTTGTCTTGCTGATTTTCTCAAAGAACCAACTGGTTTTGTTGATTCTTTGTATTGTTCTCTTGGTTTTTAATTGATTGATTTCAGCCCTGAGTTTGGCTATTTCCTGCTATCTCGTCCTACTGTGTGCGTTTTCTTCTTTCTGTTCTAGAGATTTCAGGTGTGCTGTTAAGGTGCTTGTATGGGATTTCTCCAATTTCTTCATAAAGGCACTTAATGTCACGAATTTTTCTTTCATTGTGCTCTATAAGTTTGGATATGCTGTGTCATCGATTTCTTCCTTTATTTGTTCCCTGACCAAGTTATCATTAAATAGACAGTTGTTTAGTTTTCTTGAGTACATGGGATTTCTGTTGTATTTGTTGATATTGAAGTTTATCCTTAGTCCATGGTGATCTGATAGAATGCAGTGGATTATCCCAATCTTCTTGTATCGGTTGAGGCTTGTTTTATATCCAATTATATTGTTAGTTTTTGAGAAGGTTTCATGAGGTGTTGTTAATAAAGTCTATTCTTTTGTTTTGGGGTGAAATGTTCTATAAATATCCTTTAAATACATTTGGTTCATAACTTTTGTTTGTTTCACTGTGTCTCTATTTAATTTCTGTTTCAATGACATGTCCAATGGTGAGAATGGGATGTTGAATCTCCCACTGTTATTGTGTGAGTTCCAGTGTGTGCTTTGAACTGTAGTAAAGTTTCTGTTATGAATGTGATAGTTCTTGAATTTAGAGCATAGATGTTCAGAATTGAAACTTTCTCTTGGTGGATTTTTTTCTATGATGAGTATAAAGTGTCTTTCTCCATGTCTTTTGATTACTTTTTATTGAAATCTGTTATTGGCTTATAGAATGGCCACTCTTGCTTCTTTCTTGGGACCATTTTCTTGGAAAACTTATTCCAATTCTTTATTCTGAGGTAGTGTCTGTATTAGTTACAGAGATGTATTTATTGTATGCAGTAAAATGATGTCTGTTAACCTATGTCTTTTTATTGGGGGATTTATTCCATTAATACTAAGAGATACTAAAAACAGACAGTTGGGGGTAGCCATTCTAATATTGAATAAAATTGGACTTTGACCAAAAGTTATCAAAAAAAATAAGGAAGGACACTTCATCAAAGGAAAAAAATCCACCAAGAGGAACTCTAAATCCTGAATATCTATGCTCCAAGTGCCAGGACACCTATGTTCATAAAGGAAACCTTACTAAAGTTCAAATCACACATTGCACCTCACACAATAATAGTGGGAGAATTCAACACCCCACTCTCATCAATGGACAGATCATGGAAACAGAAACTAAACAGAGACACAGAGAAACTAACAGAAGTTATGAACCAAGTAGATTTAACAGACATCTATACAACATTTCACCTAAAACAAAAGAATATACCTTCTCAGCGTCTCATGGTATATTCTCCAAAACTGACTAAACTCATGTTATAAACTCACAAAACAGGTCTCAACAGATACAAGAAGATTGAAATAATCCCATGCATCCTATCGGATCACCATGGACTATGGCTGGTCTTCAATAACAACAAACACAACAGAAAATCCACATACACAAGGAAGTTGAACAACATTCTATTCAGTGATAACTTGGTCAAGAAAGAAGTAAAGAAAGAAATTAAAGGCTTTTTAGAATTTAAGAAAAATGAAGGCACAGCATACCAAAACTTATGGGACTAAATGGAAGCTGTGTTAAGAGGAAATCTCATAGCTCAGAGTGCCTCAAAAACAAAAAAAACCAAACCAAAACAAAAAACAACCTGGAGAGAGCATACACTAGCAGCTTGACAGCACAACTGAAAGCTCTAGAACAAAAAGAAGCAAATACACTTAAGAGGAGTAGAAGGCAGGAAATAATTAAACTCAGGGCTGAAATCAAATGAGTAGACACAAAATAAACTATACAAAGAATAAACAAAAGCAAGAGCTGGTTCTTTGAAAAAATTAACAAGATAAATAAACCCTTAGCCAGACTAACCAGAGGGCACAGAGAGGGTATCCAAATTAACAAAATCAGAAATGAAAAGGGAGACATAACAACAGACACTGAGGATATTAAAAAAATCATCAGAGCCTATGACAAAAGTCTATATTTAAAAAAAACTGGGCCACCGCGGAGAGCCCGTGGGCAGCACCCCGCGAGCGAACTTGAGCCTCGGGACCACAGGTAAGACTAACTTATCTGCTGCAAGTGACTTGCCTAGTGGAATCGGGACAAACAGAGGCAGAATTCCTCTAGGACCGGAACGTCCGTATGTCACCTTCAGCCCCACACTAACAGACCCCGGCCCACAGCAGCTCTCTGCTCCCAGACCCGTGGGAGACAGACCTTACCGCCTGGTCAGGTGGGCACTCCTGAGGCTGCAGGCGGAAGAGACCACCAACACTGCCCACCCCTGCCCACATCCCTGGCCCAAGAGGAAACTGTACAAGGCCTCTGGGTTCCTGTGGGGGAGGGCCCAGGAGCAGCAGGAGCCCTGCCTGAGACACCGCCGGAACCTGAAGGAAACAGACCGGATAAACAGTTCTCTGCACCCAAATCCCGTGGGAGGGAGAGCTAAACCTTCAGAGAGGCAGACACGCCTGCGAAATCAGAAGAGACTGCTCTCTGCACACATTACTGAGTCCAGAGGAAAGCACCAGAATCCATCTGGAACCCTGGTGCACGGAGGCTCCCGGAAGGGGCGGTGCAGATCTTCCTGGTTGCTGCCACCGCGGAGAGCCCGTGGGCAGCACCCCGAGAGCGAACTTGAGCCTCGGGACCACAGGTAAGACCAACTTTTCTGCTGCAAGTGACCTGCCTGGTGAACTCAAGGCACAGGTCCACAGGAACAGCTGAAGACCTGTAGAAAGGAAAAACTACACGCCCGAAAGCAGAACACTCTGTCCCCATAACTGACTGAAAGAGAGGAAAACAGGTCTACAGCACTCCTGACACACAGGCCTATAGGACAGTTTAGCCACTGTCAGAAATAGCAGAACAAAGTAACACTAGAGATAATTTGATGGCGAGAGGCAAGCGCAGGAACCCAAGCAACAGAAACCAAGACTACATTGCATCATCGGAGCCCAATTCTCCCACCAAAGCAAACGCGGAATATCCAAACACACCAGAAAAGCAAGTTCTAGATTCAAAATCATATTTGACCATGATGCTGGAGAACTTCAAGAAAGACGTGAAGAGCTCCCTTAGAGAACAAGTAGAAGACTACAGAGAGGTATCACAAAAATGCCTGAAAGAATTCCAGGAAAACATAAATAAACAAGTAGAAGCCCATAGAAAGGAGACACAAAAATCCCTGAAAGAATTCCAGGAAAACACAATCAAACAGTGGAAGGAATTAAAAATGGAAATAGAAGCAATCAAGAAAGAACACATGGAAATAACCCTGGATATAGAAAACCAAAAGAAGAGACAAGGAGCTGTAGATACAAGCTTCACCAACAGAATACAAGAGATGGAAGAGAGAATCTCATGAGCAGAAGATTCCATAGAAATCATTGACTCAACTGTCAAAGATAATGTAAAGTGGAAAAAGCTACTGGTCCAAAACATACAGGAAATCCAGGACTCAATGAGAAGATCAAACCTAAGGATAATAGGTATAGAAGAGAGTGAAGACTCCCAGCTCAAAGGACCAGTACATATCTTCAACAAAATCATAGAAGAAAACTTCCCTAACCTAAAAAAAAGAGATACCCATAGGCATACAAAAGCCTACAGAACTCCAAATAGATTGGACCAGAAAAGAAACACCTCCCCACACATAATAGTCAAAACACCAAACGCACAAAATAAAGAAAGAATATTAAAAGCAGTAAGGGAAAAAGGTCAAGTAACATATAAAAGGCAGACCTATCAGAATCACACCAGACTTTTAGCCAGAAACTATGAAGGCCAGAAAGATCCTGGACTGATGTCATACAGAACCCTAAGAGAACACAAATGCCAGCCCAGGCTACTGTATCCTGCAAAACTCTCAATTAACATAGATGGAGAAACCAAGATATTCCATGACAAAACCAAATTTACACAATATCTTTCTACAAATCCAGCACTACAAAGGATAATTAATGGTAAAGCCCAACATAAGGAGGCAAGCTATACCCAAGAAGAGTCAAGAAACTAATCGTCTTGGCAACAAAACAAAGAGAAGAAAAGCACACAAACATAACACATCCAAATATGAATATAACAGGAAGCAATAATCACTATTCCTTAATATCTCTCAACATTAATGGCCTCAACTCCCCAATAAAAAGACATAGATTAACAAACTGGATACGCAACGAGGACCCTGCATTCTGCTGCCTACAGGAAACACACCTCAGAGACAAAGACAGACACTACCTCAGAGTGAAAGGCTGGCAAACAACTTTCCAAGCAAATGGTCTGAAGAAGCAAGCTGGAGTAGCCATTCTAATATCAAATAAAGTCAATTTTCAACTAAAAGTCATCAAAAAAGATAAGGAACGACACTTTATATTCATCAAAGGAAAAATCCACCAAGAGGAACTCTCAATCCTAAATATCTATGCCCCAAATACAAGGGCACCTACATACGTAAAAGAAACCTTACTAAAGCTCAAAACACACATTGCACCTCACACAATAATAGTAGGAGACTTCAACACCCCACTCTCATCAATGGACAGATCATGGAAACAGAAATTAAACAGAGACGTAGACAGACTAAGAGAAGTCATGAGCCAAATGGACTTAACGGATATTTATAGAACGTTCTACCCTAATGCAAAAGGATAAACCTTCTTCTCAGCTCCTCATGGTACTTTCTCCAAAATTGACCATATAATTGATCAAAAAACGGGCCTCAACAGGTACAGAAAGATAGAAATAATCCCATGTGTGCTATCGGACCACCACGGCCTAAAGCTGGTCTTCAATAACACTAAGGGAAGAATGCCCACATATACGTGGAAATTGAACAATGCTCTACTCAATGATAACCTGGTCAAGGAAGAAATAAAGAAAGAAATTAAAAACTTTTTAGAATTTAATGAAAATGAAGGTACAACATACCCAAACTTATAGGACACAATGAAAGCTGTGCTAAGAGGAAAACTCATAGCGCTGAGTGCCTGCAGAAAGAAACAGGAAAGAGCATATGTCAGCAGCTTGACAGCACACCTAAAGCTCTAGAACAAAAGAAGCAAATACACCCAGGAGGAGTAGAAGGCAGGAAATAATCAAACTCAGAGCGAAATCAACCAAGTAGAAACAAAAAGGGCCATAGAAAGAATCAACAGAACCAAAAGTTGGTTCTTTGAGAAAATCAACAAGATAGATAAACCCTTAGCCAGACTAACGAGAGGACACAGAGAGTGTGTCCAAATTAACAAAATCAGAAATGAAAAGGAGACATAACTACAGATTCAGAGGAAATTCAAAAATCATCAGATCCTACTACAAAAGCCTATATTCAACAAAACTTGAAAATCTGCAGGAAATGGACAATTTCCTAGACAGATACCAGGTACTGAAGTTAAATCAGGAACAGATAAACCATTTAAACAACCCCATAACTCCTAACGAAATAGAAGCAGTCATTAAAGGTCTCCCAACCAAAAAGAGCCCAGGTCCAGACGGGTTTAGTGCAGAATTCTATCAGACCTTCATAGAAGACCTCATACCAATATTATCCAAACTATTCCACAAAATTGAAACAGATGGAGCACTACCGAACTCCTTCTATGAAGCCACAATTACTCTTATACCTAAACCACACAAAGACCCAACAAAGAAAGAGAACTTCAGACCAATTTCCCTTATGAACATCGACGCAAAAATACTCAACAAAATTCTGGCAAACCGAATCCAAGAGCACATCAAAACAATCATCCACCATGATCAAGTATGCTTCATCCCAGGCATGCAGGGATGGTTTAATATACGGAAAACCATCAACGTGATCCATTATATAAACAAACTGAAAGAACAAAACCACATGATCATTTCATTAGATGCTGAGAAAGCATTTGACAAAATTCAACACCCCTTTATGATAAAAGTCCTGGAAAGAATAGGAATTCAGGGCCCATACCTAAACATAGTAAAAGCCATATACAGCAAACCAGTTGCTAACATTAAACTAAATGGAGAGAAACTTGAAGCAATCCCACTAAAATCAGGGACGAGACAAGGCTGCCCACTCTCTCCCTACTTATTCAATATAGTTCTTGAAGTTCTAGCCAGAGCAATCAGACAACAAAAGGAGGTCAAGGGGATACAGATCGGAAAGAAGAAGTCAAAATATCACTATTTGCAGATGATATGATAGTATATTTAAGTGATCCCAAAAAGTTCCACCAGAGAACTACTAAAGCTGATAAACAACTTCAGCAAAGTGGCTGGGTATAAAATTAACTCAAATAAATCAGTAGCCTTCCTCTACACAAAAGAAAACAAGCCGAGAAAGAAATTAGGGAAACGACACCCTTCATAATAGACCCAAATAATATAAAAAAGTACCTCGGTGTGACTTTAACCAAGCAAGTAAAGATTTGTACAACAAGAACTTCAAGACTCTGAAGAAAGAAATTGAAGAAGACCTCAGAAGATGGAAAAGATCTCCCATGCTCATGGATTGGCAGGATTAATATAGTAAAATGGCCATTTTACCAAAAGCGATCTACAGATTCAATGCAATCCCCATCAAAATACCAATCCAATTCTTCAAAGAGTTAGACAGAACAATTTGCAAATTCATCTGGAATAACAAAAGCCCAGGATAGCTAAAACTATCCTCAACAATAAAAGGATTTCTGGGGGAATCACTATCCCTCAAGCAGTATTACAGAGCAATAGTGATAAAAACTGCATGGTATTGGTACAGAGACAGACAGATAGACCAATGGAATAGAATTGAAGACCCAGAAATGAACCCACACACCTATGGTCACTTGATTTTTGACAAAGGCCAAAACCATCCAATGGAAAAAAGATAGCATTTTCAGCAAATGGTGCTGGTTCAACTGGAGGTCAACATGTAGAAGAATGCAGATCGATCCATGCTTATCACCCTGTACAAAGCTTAAGTCCAAGTGGATCAAGGACCTCACATCAAACCAGACACCTCAAACTAATAGAAAGAAAACTAGGGAAGCATCTGGAACACATGGGCACTGGAAAAAATTTCCTGAACAAAACACCAATGGCTTATGCTCTAAGATCAAGAATCGACAAATGGGATCTCATAAAACTACAAAAGCTTCTGTAAGGCAAAGGACACTGTGGATAGGACAAAATTGCACAACCAACAGATTGGGAAAAGATCTTTACCAATCCTACAACAGATAGAGGCCTTATATCCAAAATATACAAAGAACTCAAAAAGTTAGACCCAGGGGAGACAAATAACCTATTAAAAAATGGGGTTCAGAGCTAAACAAAGAATTCACAGCTGAGGAATGCCGAATGGCTGAGAAACACCTAAAAGAAATGTTCAACATCTTTAGTCATCAGGAAATGCAAATCAAAAACAACCCTGAGATTTCACCTCACACCAGTGAGAATGGCTAACATCAAAAACTCAGGTGACAGCAAATGCTGGCGAGGATGTGGAGAAAGAGGAACACTCCTCCATTTTTGGTGGGGTTGCAGACTGGTACAACCATTCTGGAAATCAGTCTGGAGGTTCCTCGGAAAATGGGACATTGAACTGCCTGAGGATCCAGCTATACCTCTCTTGGGCATATACCCAAAAGATGCCCCAACATATAAAAAAGACACGTGCTCCACTATGTTTATCGCAGCCTTATTTATAATAGCCAGAAGCTGGAAAGAACCCAGATGCCCTTCAACAGAGGAATGGATACAGAAAATGTGGTACATCTACAAATGGAATATTACTCAGCTATCAAAAACAACGACTTTATGAAATTATTAGGCAAATGGTTGGAACTGGAAAATATCATCCTGGTGAGCTAACCCAATCACAGAAAGACATACATGGTATGCACTCACTGATAAGTGGCTATTAGCCCAAATGCTTGAATTACCCTAGATGCCTAGAACAAATGAAACTCAAGACGGATGATCAAAATGTGAATGCTTCCTCCTTCTTTAAAAGGGGAACAAGAATACCCTTGGCAGAGAAGAGAGAGGCAAAGATTAAAACAGAGACTGAAGGAACACCCATTCAGAGCCTGCCCCACATGTGGCCCATACATATACAGCCACCCAATTATACAAGATGGATGAAGCAAAGAAGTGCAGACTGACAGGAGCCGGATGTAGATCGATCCTGAGAGACACAGCCAGAATACAGCAAATACAGAGGCGAATGCCAGCAGCAAACCACTGAACTGAGAACGGGACCCCCGTTGAAGGAATCAGAGAAAGAACTGGAAGAGCTTGAAGGGGCTTGAGACCCCATATGTACAACAATGCCAAGCAACCAGAGCTTCCAGGAACTAAGCCACTACCTAAAGACTATACATGGACTGACCCTGGACTCTGACCTCATAGGTAGCAATGAATAGCCTAGTAAGAGCACCAGTGGAAGGGGAAGCCCTGGGTCCTGCTAAGACTGAACCCCCCAGTGAACTAGACTGTCGGGGGGAGGGTGGCAATGGGGGAGGGTGGGGAGGGGACACCCATAAGGAAGGGGGGGAGGGAAGGGGATGTTTGCCCGGAAACCGGGAAAGGGAATAACACTCGAAATGTATATAAGAAATACTCAAGTTAATAAAAAAAAATAATAATAAAAAAAACTGGAAAATTTGGATGAAATGGAGAATTTTCTAGACAGACATCAGGTACCAAAGAAAATCATGATCAGATAAATCATCTAAACAGTCCCATAACTCCTAAAGAAATAGAAGCAGGTATTAAAAGTCTCTGAACCAGAAACAGCCCAGGACCAGATGGGTTTAGTGAAGAATTCTATCAGAACTTCACAGGAGACCTAGTAACAATACTGTCCAAACTCTTCTACAAAGTAGAAACAGAAGGAAGATTATCAAATTCCTTCTATGAAGCCACAATTATTGCTTATACCTAAACCACACAAAGACCAAACATATAAAGAAAACTTCAGACGAATTTCCCTTATGAATATTGATGCAAAAATACTCAATATAAGTTCTAGCAAATCGAATACAAGAACACATCAAAATGATTATCCATTATGATCAAGTAGGCTTCATCCCAGGGATGCAGGGATGGTTCAATATACTGAAATCCATCGAGGGAATCCACTATATAAACAAAGTAAAAAAAAAAAAACCAAACAAATAACAACAACAAAAAAACCCCACATGTGATCATTTAGACACTGAGAAAGCATTTGACAAAATTCAACACCCCTTCATGATAAAAGTCTTGGAAAGATCAGGAATTCAAAGCTATTACCTAAATATAGTAAAAGCAATATACAGCAAACCAGTAGCCAACATCAAATTAAATGGACCCAGAGTAGACAAGGCTGTATATTCTCTCTTTTAGTTATTCAATGTAATACTCTAAGTCCTAGCCAAAGCAATCAGACAGGAAAAGGAGGTCAAAGAGATATAAATTGGAAAGGAAGAAGTCAAAATATCATTATTTGCTGATGACAGATACTATACTTAAGTGATCCCAAAAGTTCTACCAGAGAACCCCTAAGCCTGATAAACAACTTCAGCAAATGTGGCTGTGTATAAAATTAACTTGAACAAATCAGTAGACTTCCTCTACTCAAAGGATAAATAGGTTGAGAAAGAAATTAGGGAAAGGACACCATTCGCAATAGTCACAAATAATACAAAATCCCTCATTGTGGCTCTCACCAAGGAAGGGAAAAATCTGTATGACAGAACTTCTAGTCTGTGAAGAAAGAAATTGAAGATCATCACAGAATATAGAAATATCTCCCATGCTCATAGATTGGCAGGATTAATATTGTAAAAATGGCCATCTTGCCAAAAGCAATCTACAGATTCAATGCCGTCCCCATCAAAATTCCAACTCAATTCTTCATAGAGTCAAGAAGAGCAATTTGCAAATCTATTTGAAATAACAAAAATCCAGGATAGGGAAAACTATTCTCAATGATAAAAAAACTTCTTGGGGGAAATCACCATCCTTGACATCAGGCTGTATTATAGAGCAATAGTGATAAAAAGTGTATGGTTTTGGTACAGAGACAGGCAGATAGATTAGTGGAATAGAATTGAAGACCCAGAAAAGCACCCACACACCTATGGTCCCTTGATCTTTTACAAAGTAGTTAAAACCATCCAGCGGAAAAAAAGACAGCATTTTTAACAAATGGTGCTGGTTCAACTGGAGGTCAGCATGTAGAAGAATGCAAATTGATCCATTCATATCTCTCTGTGCAAAGTTCAAATCCAAGTGGATCAATGACCTCCACATAAAACCAAATACACTCAAACTAATAAAAGAAATAGTTGGGAAGAGACTCAATTACATGGACATGGGGAAAATTTCCTGAACAGAACACCAATGGCTTATGCTCTAAGATCAAGAATCGACAAATGAGACCTCATAAAATTGCAAAGCTTCTGTAAGGCAAAGGACACTCTAATTAGGACAAAATGGCAACCAACAGATTGGGAAAAGTTCTTTACCAATCCTACATCCAATAAAGGATTAATATCCAATATTTACCAAGAGTTCAAGAAGTTAGACTCCAGAGAATCAAATATCCTTATTAAAAATGGGGTACAGAGGTAAACAAAGAATTCTCAGCTGAGGAATATTGAAATGCTGAGAAGTATCCAAAGAAAATTTCAACGTCCTTAGTCAACAGGGTAATGCAAATCAAAACAAGTCCAAGATTCCACCTCACATCAGTCAGAACGGCTAAGATCAGAAACTCAGGTGACAAGAGCTGCTGGCAAGGATGTGGAGAAAGAGGAATACTCCTCCATTGTTGGTGGGATTGCAAGCTTGTACAACCACTCTGCAAATTTGTCTGGCCGATCCTCAGAATATTGGACATAGTACTACCTGAGGACCAGCTATACTACTCCTGGGTATATACCCAAAAGATGCTTAAACATATAACAAGGACATATGCTCTATGTTCATAGAAACTTTATTTATAATAGTGAGAAGTTGGAAAGAACCCAGATGTCCTTCAACAGAGGAATGTATTAAGAAAATGTACATCTACCCACTGGCATAGTACTTTGCTATTAAAAACAATGACTTCATGAAATTCATAGGCAAATATTTTTGTTGTTCGAGGTGGTGTTATGTTAATGTGTTTCTCTTTGTTTTGTTGTGAATTCTCTAATTTCTTGCTTTTCTGGGGTGAAGGTATAGTTATCCCTCTTGATTTGGAATTTTTCTTCTAGTATCCTCTGTATGGTTGCATTAGTAGAAAGATATGGTTTAAAGTTCACTTTATTATGGAATATCTTGATTTCTCTTTGGTGATTTGAGTCTTCGCTGGGTACAGTAGCCTGTGCTGGCATCTGTTTTGTCTTAGTGTCTGTTTGACATCTATCTGTCTAAGACCTGGCTTTTAGAGTCTATGTAAATTTGTTAGGTCTACCTCTATGTTACTTGGCCTTTTTCCTTACATCTTTTAATATTCTTTCTTTGTTCTGTACATTTAGTGTTTTGCTTATTATGTGATGGAAGGATTTTCTTTTCTTGTCAAATCTATTTGTTGTTCTGTAGGCTTCTTGTATGTTTATGCACATCTCTTTCTTTAGGTTAGGGAAGTTTTCTTCTATGATTTTGTTGAAAATGTTTACTGGCCCTTTGATCTTGACATCTTTACTCTCTTTCTGTGATTCTTAGATTTTGTCTGTAGATTTTGTGGTAGAAGCTTTTTACATTTTCTATTTTATTTGATCAATGTGTCAGCATCTTTTACACTTGAGATTCTCTCTTCTATCTCTTATATTCTATTACAGCTTGCATCTGTAGCTCCTGATCGCTTTCCAAAATTTTCTATCTCCAGAGTTATGTGCATTTGTGTTTTCTTTATTGTTTCTATTTCTCTTTTTAGGTCTTGGACCATTTTGTTCAATTCCTTCACATACTTGATTGTATTTTTCTATATTTCTTTGGGGGAGTTCAAAGCAATTTACTTTTTATTAGGTATTTTATGTATTTACATTTTGTCACTGAGGTATGTTTCCTATATGCAGCAGTATGCTGTTTCCTGTTTATGTATCCAGTCTGTCAATCTAAGTGTTTTTTTTTTTGAAAATTGAGTCTATAGATGTTTAGAGATATTAAGGACCATCGATTATTGCTTCCTATTTTGTTGTTGTTGTTTTATTTTGTTAGTGGTATAATTTTGTTTGTGTGGGTATCTTCTTTTGGGTTTGTTGAAAGAAGATTAATTTCTCGCTTTTTCTTGGGTGTTGTTTCCCTCCTTGTGTTGGGGTTTTCCATACATTTCCTTTTGTAGGTCTGGATTTGTAGAAAGATATTGTGTAAATTTGGTTTTGTCATGGAATATCTTGTTTTTTTCATTTATGATAATTGAGATATTTTTCTGGATATAGTAGCCTGTGTTAACATTTGTGTTCTCTTAGGGTTTATATAACATTTTTCCAGGGTCTTCTGGGTTTCAGAGTCTCTGTTGAGAAGTCTGATGTAATTCCAATAGGTCTAACTTTATATGTTACTTGACCTTTATCTGTTACCGATTTTAATATTTTTATTTTGTTTTGTGCATTTGGCGTTTTGATTATTATATGGTGGTTGGAATTTCTTTTCTGGTCCAATCTATTTGGGGTTCTTTAGGCTTCTTGTATGTTTATGGGCATCTCTTTTTTTAGGTTAGGGAAGTTTTCTTCTTTTTTTTTTTTTTTCTTTTATTGGATATTTTCTTTATTTACATTTCAAATGTTATCCTCCTTTCCAGCTTTCTCCTCTGCAAACCCTTTATCCCATACCCCTTCCCCCTGCTTTTATAAGGGTGTTCCTTCACCCGCCCACCCACCGATCCACCCACTTTCTTCTGCATCCCCACCCCGGTATTCCTGTACATTGGGACATTGAGACTTCACAGCAAGACCATCCTCTGCTACATATGCAGCTGGAACATGAGTCACTCCATGTGTACTGTTTGGTTGGTGGTTTGGTTCCTGGAAGCTCTGGTGGGTCTGGTTGGTGATAGTGTTGTTCTTCCTATGTAATTGCAAATCCCTTCAGTTCCCCCAGTCCTTTCTGTAACTCCTCCATTGGGGACCCCATTTTCAGTCCAGTGGTTAGATGGGAGCATCTGCCTCTGTATTTGTCAGGCTCTGGCATAGCATCCCAGGAGACAGCTATGTCAGGCTCCTGTCAATATGTATTTCTTGGTATTGGCAATAGTGTCTGGGTTTGGTGACTATATGTTGGATGGATTTTGTTGAAGATATTTACTGTCTCTTTGTCTTGGGAATCCTTTCTCTCTTTGATACCTATTATCCTTAGGTTTGGTTTTTTCATTGTGTCCTAGATTTCCTACAACCTTTTTGCATTTTGAATTTTTTTGAGTGTTTTGTCAATGTTTTCTAAGTTATCTTCTACACCTGAGAATTTCTCTTCTTTTTCTTTTATTCTGTTGGTGGTGCTTGCATCTATAACTCCAGATCTCTTTCCCAGGTTTTCTATCTTTAGACTTGTCTTCCTTTGTTATTTCTTTGTCCATTTGTAGATCTGGAATGGTTTTGTTCAAGTCCTTCACCTGTGCTGTTGTTTTTTTCCTATATGTCTTTAAGAGCTTCTACCTTTTTACCTGAGTTGTCCTGTATTTCTTTAAGGGAGTTATTTATGTCCTTCTGAAACTCCTTTATAATCATCGTGATATGTGGTTTTAAATCAGAATCTTAGTTTTCTTGCCATATCTAGGGCTTGCACTGGTAGGAGAATTGGGTCCTGATGATGCAAAATAGTCTTGTTATTTTGTTCCTTATGCTCTTCTGCTTTCCTCTCATCATCTGGTGTTAGCTGCTCTTGTTGTTTCTGGTTGTAGATTGTTGTCCTATGATCCTGTAAGCCTGTGATCTTAAGTGTGTCAGCACTCCTGTGAGACAAGCTCTCTCTGGGCAGGATTGGGTTGGACAAAGTTGTGGCAGAAGTTTAAATCTGTCACTCAAATTCGACTTCTTACCTTGATTCCTATGCTCCTGGTTGTCTCATAATTCAAAATGCATTTATTACAACTCACAATGTTCCTGTAGACTTCAACAGTCCATACATTGTTCAATAGTCTAAAGTCTAAAATTCCTTCTGAGACCAAAGGCAATCTGTTAACAGAAACTCTGTAAGATAAAAACTTAATTACATTCTTCTGATATTGCTTGAGGAAAAGTAAACATTAACACTCCAAAAAGGAAGAATGGCAGCAGGAAATAGAAAGAACAGAACAAGGCAAAAATAACATCCAGTAGGGTATCAAAAATTCCTGCAACTCAATATCCAGCATCTGGGGCTCAGGATAGAATCAGTTTTTGACATCATAAGGTAGCCACAACTGTTCAAGTCTATCTTCCGCACTGTCTGTGATCATCTACACACTTATATTTATAGCCCTTTCAGCAAATGTCCCAAAGTACTGGCAGTAAGAACAGCATGACATCTTCTTTACTGTATATGGCTCATCTTCTCAGCTTTATATAATGGTGTCTTTGTTATTTAGTGTATAGAATTCTATACTGTCAAACATTACTTCGTGTGTGAAGTTGTTTGGTGCCATGGGGCAAGCCTTTGCAACTCCCTAACTTTGTATTTTATACCTATAAGGCTATTACCATGTAGGTAATATCACCAGGTTTTATTAGCAGATCAAGACCAACTACAGGAATTCTTGTGCCACATACGCAGTGACATATTTGTTCTCTTGAGGTTCACCATGGGGAAATGCTTCAAAGGTAAGGCTTTTTGAGATGAAAGTTGTTGCAGAAATCTCAGTTTAGGTTCCCTAATTTCATGTGAATTTGTATTCTTACAAGTTACAACCTCTGACGGATGGTATCTTGTTCCCAAGGAATCTTTCTTATTGTCTCAGTGCAGAGGTCCTAGTTTCTAATTTGCTATGGCAATATCTTTTCCAATTACATCATATTAGTAGCTTTACCCATCAAATAAATACTATGTTAAGCTAGCTCCCATTTGTTCTCCACAAAACAAAATGTTTTCATATAGTTCTGTCCCATGCGCTGTTCTCTTTCACTGAGATAAGAGCAGTGATCAACAGGCATGCCGCAACTAAAATGCTCTCCTGTCTTGACATTTCCTCTACTGAACAAATTAGGTTATTACTTTTGAATCTAGCTTTACTCAAGTTCTTATGAAATAAGCAGAATGTAACCATATTTTATGCCCAAATTAAACAGGAATACCCTCTATCCCAGTTCCTAGAAGTAGTTTCCCATAATAAACCTCGTGAGATAGTCTTCCACTGTTCTCATTCTTTCAGCATTCCCACCCTCCAAACTCTTAACACATTACCCTATTAAGCTCTGTTTATAGCACTCTAAATATTCTTAGCTTACATCTGTAAACTCTTACACAGTCTTCTAGAAGACCAATTTCAAAGGTTAAGAATTTCAGTTAGATGTATCAGAATGACCCCACTTCATATATAAACTTTCTCTTTTGGTTATTTTTCTTGTAGTTGTGACTAAACATCTGGAAGGAAACAATTTGAAGACTTCATTTTGTTTCATAGAATGAGGGGTTTTGGTTCACCATGTAGGGAAAGGCATAGGGAAAGATGATGCCTGATGGCGAGAGTGTCTAACTGGGATACCTCCAATTTTCACACTTTGTTGGAACAGAAAGCACACAGCAATGGTAGATCTAGGCTATAAAACCTCACCTTCTGCTCAAGTATCCATAAGAAAGTAACATTTTCCTTGGACAGAAAGAATTCATAGTTCTTCAAAATCATGCCTCCAAGTATTCAAATACATGAGCCCATGGGGGTGTTTTATATTTGAAGTACAACACTCATTTTCTATTGCTTCTAGTTCGCAAGTTTGCTTTCCATTGTGTATTATTTAATTTTATTTGTGAAAATGACATAATTAATGTATCTAAATAACATTTTGAAACCTATAATTTTCTAACTTGCTGTAACCAAGTTCTCTGAGGTTCAGTCTTTCTTCATTATGGAAAGAAGATTGATTTTTTAATTTTTTTGTTTGGGAAAATATCTTATTGTGTTAAACTTGAACTAATAAAAGGTATGTATTTAATGTGGTAATTCTGGCTTTAGAACAAGAGCAGAAGAAGTATAATAGGGTAATTTCTAATGGTATATATTTTAGTTGATGGGATTATTCTGATCTGTAAATAATACTGAATAACAGTGGTTATTAGCTCTAATTTAAATATACTCGATATCTAGGAGCTGTGTTAGAATGACAGGTTTCCTGACAGAAAGTTCCTTTCCATATTTGAAATATAAAATGTGATCATCTATATATCTATCTTAAAATTGTCTTATGATAAAAATTATCCTCATTAGTTTAATTAAAAACTTATTGTATTATCATTGACCATATATGTTATTTGCGCTTTTCTGTTAGTGTCTTCGTAATGTTAGCATATTATTGGAAAACTCATCTCATTGTGTTATTGTGAAAGAATAGTCAATGTTTTATACAATGTAAAATTTCTTTTTATTTGCCAGTTATATAAAATATAAAACTTTTCTAATATTAGAAGTCCTTAATTGTTTGTTAGCTTTGGGAATTCAGAATTTTCCAAAACTTTCCAATTTTCTATCATGAAATATCCTTATTGTTTCTTTTTCATTTGTGGCTACATATCAGAAAACCTTTTCACCTAAATTTTTCAAACCCAACCCATTACACAATCTACAGGATCTTCTGTAGCATAAATGAGAGCAAAGGAGCCAGCACTTTACTTATCACTATGTTAGAACAAAGTCCAATGGGAGGAGAGATTAAGTGTTCTTTCTGGTTGGTCTGTTTTGTATCAGAAATTCACAGATGTATTGGCAGATTTCATTATATAAGCTTTCGGTTGTGTGTACAGTCACATCTTAAGAAGAGAAGGAAGCAATGATTCTAGGTGTGTTTCTGGGGCTTTTTCTAACATGTCTGCTTCTCCTTTCACTGTGGAAGCAGAATTTTCAGAGAAGAAACCTTCCTCCTGGCCCCACACCTCTTCCTATCATTGGAAATATTCTTCAGATAGATCTGAAGGACATCAGCAAATCTCTGAGGAATGTAAGTATACATTTGGTTTTCCCAGCAGAACTCAAAGGTAGGTAAGTGGTCCAATGTTTAAGTGAAAAATATGGCTAGGCATGCCCTATACAGTAGAGGATTGAAGCTTGTTACCTAAGCTTGAAGGACTAGTTGTATTTTTCATCATGTCATTGTCAGAAATTATAACATGAGACATTGTGGTGTGTCTATTTAAATATTAGAGGCTGTTTAGTAGAATGAAAATTATGGTGTGGCAAAGTTGCAGTTTTTCCTTCTTAATACCTTCAGTTAATGACTGGAGGGAAACCAAATGAAGTAGTTAGAGATTTTCTTCACCTATCTTAACCATGCAGTATATGTAGAATGGGCAAACAAATCGATTTTCTGTGAACAATTAATGTTTGTCTGATATCCAGAAAATAGCTATGTGTTTGAACAATATAAAAAAAATGATAGGAACAAGTAGTCATTCAGGGCTTAGTGGTTGCCATTAGAATTCTTTTCAGTCTGAACACACCCTTTTCTGAGACCAAGAATGTGGCATGCGTTATAACTTGCTTCTGGAAAATGTGGCACCTCCTAGAAATTTTCTATTTGTTTGCAATGTTTGTAGAGTGCAAAACAGCCTGGGTGATATCACTTAAAATGTAGAATAGCTAACTCTGGAGGTACTGATTCAGGACGTCTATGAGTAGAGCTTGTAGGTGATGGTGAAACAGTCATCTGGGTGTTAATTTCAATGTGAAAAACAGAATAGACAGTGTTAAAACTTGGGATTTCAAAAGATATCGGGATTTCTAGCATTTAAAATTTGGGACACTGAAAGATAAGTTATGATAATTCTGCTCTTTTTTTAATGATGTTATGTAAATGTAAATGCTAAATATGTAGATTTAATAGTTAACTGCCATCTGTTCACCAACTGGTTAGGCAATTTTAGGCCATTCATAAATGAAAATTATTACTATTACTCTAATATTTATGAATCAAAGTAAAGTATTGATGTAACATGCAATAATATGTTATAAAATTATAAAGTAATGATAATATCTGTAGTAATTGAACATATTGCATGGAAATAACACTGACAATTTTTTCTTATTAAATTTTTTTCATGTGATGAAGAGATGGTATTCAATTTTTCCCTTGATATTTAAATTACTTCCTATTTACATAGGACATAATTATTCTTGTATTTCTATTAATGGTGAATATGGACTATATTTTCAAAGATATCAGAATTACTAATTATGTTTTCCTTTCTTCCTTCCCTTCCTTCCTTCCTTCCCTTCCCTTCCTTCCTTCCTTCCTCTAGGAGACATCAACCAAGCATGACAAAACATGATACAATAAAGCAAAGCAAAAGACCTGATATTGAGGACTGTCAAGGCAACCTAATAGGAGAAAATGGTTCCTAAGAGCAGGCAAAAGACCCAGAGGTACACCTGCTACCACTATTATGAGTCTCACAAAAACCATAAAACTAGTAGCCTATACCTTACATGTAGAAGATCTGGTGCAGACCCATGCAGGGTCTGCTTAGTTGATTCTGTAGGTCATGTTCT
Source organism: Rattus rattus (assembly GCF_011064425.1). NCBI lineage: Eukaryota > Metazoa > Chordata > Mammalia > Rodentia > Muridae > Rattus > Rattus rattus. The sequence continues at coordinate 141,309,988 of NC_046156.1, read as the reverse complement.
CCTGGTATCCTCCATGCCCTCTTATTTCCTCAATCTTTTATTCCCAACTTCCACAGAGTTCCTTGTAGCCATGAGCTTTTCCATTGGACCCCTTTGTTCCCAGAAAAAATGACTCTGAGACTTAATTATTCAATACCTAGGCCATAAGCTTTGGTTCACTTCCCAACCAGCTCAGAATTTATAACACATTTGTTCTATTCTGTGTGCGCCCCATGGCTGGATACCATTCCTCAGTTTTATGTGTCTGTTTCCTTAGATTTCAGGGTGAATCTATTCCTGTGCCTGATTCTATCCCATGGTTCTCTCCATATCAGAAATGTTACCCTCTATTTTCTGACTCAGCCAATAGGCCATCAAATTATATTGACAGGTGATTCTTCCATTCAGTACACAAAAGATTGTCTCTACAGTTTCCTGATTTCTAATAGCAGAGACCTGATGGAGAACTCAAATTTAGATTCTCTGTTTTGACATAATGTCTGTCTATTGGTCTCTGTACCCACTCCAGTAAACTGCTAGAGCAAGCTCTGATGATGGCTGGGCAAAGCATTGATCTAAGACTATAGCAGGATTCAATAAGGAATTATTTCATTGATTGTTTTCAGTTGTGTTTGGGTTATCCAGTATGTGGTTCCTGGCCATCCAGGCAGTGTTGGGATTAGAGGGTCCACCTTATGGTGTGGGCCTTAAGTTAAACCAAATATTGATTGACCACACCCACAATTTCTGCACCATCATTGCCACAGCACATCTTGCAAGTTGGGCAGATTGTAGGTTGAGGGTTTTGAGTCTGGATTGCTGTTCAGGTTTCTCTTTCTGTAGACTGCAGAGTATTTTCTTACACCACAGAGACTAGTTTGTGGAAGTGAATGTTGTTCCATGCTCACACCTCAACCTGTTCACTTTATTTTTTTTGTAATTTTTAAAATTTTTATTGAATATTTTAAGTATTTACATTTCTTTTTTCCCTCCATCTTTATTGAGTTGGGTATTTCTTATTTACATTTCAATTGTTATTCCCTTACTCTGTTTCCAGGCCAACAACCCCCTAACTTCTCTCCATCCCCTTCTATGTGGGTGTTACCCTCCCCACCCTCCCCCTATTACCGACTGCCCCCCAACAATCACGTTCACTGGGGGTTCAGTCTTGGCAGGACGAAGGGGTTCTCCTTCCACTGGTGCTCTTACTAGGCTATTCATTGCTACCTATGAGGTTGGAGCCCAGGGTTAGGCCATGTATAGTTGTTGGGTAGTGGCTTAGTCCCTGGAAGCTCTGGTTGCTTGGCATTGTTGTTCATATGGGGTCTTGAGCCCCTTCAAGCTCTTCCAGTCCTTTCTCTGATTCCTTCAACAGGGGTCCCGTTCTTGGTTCAGTGGTTTGCTGCTGGCATTCACCTATGTATTTGCTGTATTCTGGCTGTGTCTCTCAGGAGAGATCTACATCCAGTTCCTGTCGGCTAGCACTTCTTTGCTTCATCCATCTTATCTAGTTTGGTGGCTGTATATGTATGGGCCACATGTGGGGCAGGCTCTGAATGGGTGTTCCTTCTGCCTCTGTTTTAAACTTTGCCTCCCTATTCCCTGCCAGGGGTATTCTTGTTCCCCTTTAAAAGAAGGAGTGAAGCATTTGCATTTTGGTCACCCTTCTTTAGTTTCATTTGTTCTGTGCATCTTGGACAATTCAAGCATTTGGGCTAATAGCCACTTATCAATGAGCGCATACCATGTGCATTTTTCTGGGATTGGGTTACCTCACTCAGGATGATATTTTCCAGTTCCATCCATTTACCTATGAATCTCATAGTCATTGTTTTTGATAGCTGAGTAATATTCCATTGTGTACCACATTTTCTATATCCATTCCTCTGATGAAGGGCATCCGGGTTCTTTCCAGATTCTGGCTATTATAAATAAGACTGCTATGAACATAGTGGAGCATGTGTCTTTGTTATATGTTGGGGCATCTTTTGGGTATATGCCCAAGAGAGGTATAGCTGGATCCTCAGGTAGTTCAATGTCCAATTTTCTGAGGAACCTCCAGACTGATTTCCAGAATGGTTATAGCAGTCTGCAATCCCACCAACAATGGAGGAGTGTTCCTCGTTCTCCACATTCTTGCCAGCATCTGTTGTCACGTGAGTTTTTGATCTTAGGCATTCTGACTGGTGTGAGGTGGAATTCCAGGGTTGTTTTGATTTGCATTTCCCTTATGACTAAAGATGTTGAACATTTCTTTAGGTGTTTCTCAGCCATTCAGCATTCCTCAGCTATGAATTCTTTGTTTAGCTCTGAACCCCATTTTCTAATAGGGTTATTTGTCTCCCTGCAGTCTAACTTCTTGAGTTCTTTGTATGGTTTAGATATAAGGCCTCTATCTGTTGTAGGATTGGTAAAGATCTTTTCCCAATCTGTTGGTTGTCGTTTTGTCCTAACCACAGTGTCCTTTGCCTAACAAAAGCTTTGCAGTTTTATGAGATCCCATTTGTTGATTCTTAATCTTAGAGCATAAGCCACTGGTGTTTTGTTCAGGAAATCTTCTCCAGTGCCCATGTGTTCCAGATGCTTCCTAAGTTTTTCTTCTATTAGTTTGAGTGTATCTGGTTTGATGTGGAGGTCCTTGATCCACTTGGACTTAAGCTTTGTACAGGGTGATAAGCATGGATCGATTTGCATTCTTCTACATGCTGATCTCCAGTTGAACCAGCACCATTTGCTGAAAATGCCATCTTTTTTCCATTGGATGGTTTTGGCTCCTTTGTCAAAAATCAAGTGCCCATAGGTGAGTGGGTTCATTTCTGGGTCTTCAATTTGATTCCACTGGTCTATTTGTTTGTCTCTGAACCAATACCAGGCAGTTTTTATCACTATTTCTCTGTAATACTGCTTGAGTTCAGGGATAGTGATTCCCCCTGAAGTCCTTTTATTGTTGAGGATAGTTTTAGCTATCCTGGGTTTTTTGTTATTCCAGATGAATTTGCAAATTGCTCTGTCTAACTCTTCGAAGAATTGGATTGGCATTTTGATGGGGGATTGCATTGAATCTGTAGATTGCTTTTGATAAAATGGCCATTTTTACTACATTAATCCTGCCAGTCCATGAGCATGGGAGATCTTTCCATCTCCTGAGGTCTTCTTCAATTTCTTTCTTCAGAGTCTTGAAGTTCTTATTGTATAGATCTTTTACTTGCTTGGTTAAAGTCACACCAAGGTATTTTTTATTATTTGGGACTATTATGAAGGGTGTTGTTTTCCTAATTTCTTTCTTGGTTTGTTTCTCTTTTGTGTAGAGGAAGCCTACTGATTTATTTGAGTTAATTTTTGAAGCGCCCACCTCGACCAGCAAGGAAGATGCAACAGCGTTGGATTCTTCTCAACAGCCTTTATTGCAGGAACACCTCCTTCTTGATACGGGGGACCCCGGGGAACAAAGGCACTCACCTTAAATACAGGACAGACAGTGGCTGTAAACTTTTCCTCTGGGGATTGGTGGAGTATGAAATACCTTATTAGCATGCATATCACCTTGGCCTTGTAAATGCCAGAGGAAGGCCAAAGACACGGCTAAATGATTGTATACCACAAATGACCACTAGATGTAAGTGTCATCTTTAGCTGCTCCCAACAAATTTTATACCCAGCCACTTTGCTGAAGTTGGTTACAGCTTTAGTAGTTCTCTGGTGGAACTTTTGGGATCACTTAAATATACTATCATATCATCTGCAAATAGTGATATTTTGACTTCTTCTTTTCCATTCTGTATCCCCGTAATCTCCTTTTGTTGTCTGATTGCTCTGGCTAGGATGTCGAAAACTATATTGAATAAGGAGGGAGAGAGTGGGCAGCCTTGTCTAGTCCCTGATTTTAGTGGGATTGCTTCAAGTTTCTCTCCATTTAGTTTAATGTTAGTGACTGGTTTGCTGCATATTGCTTTTACAATGTTTAGGTATGGGCCTTGAATTCCTATTCTTTCCAGGACTTTTATCATGAAGGGTTGTTGAATTTTGTCAAATGTTTTCTCAGCATCTAATGAAATGATCATGTAGTTTTTTTCTTTCAGTTTGTTTATATAATGGATCACGTTGATGGTTTTCCTTATATTAAACCATCCCTGCATGCCTGGGATGAAGCCTACTTGATAATGTGGATGATGGTTTAATGTGCTCTTGGATTCCGTTTGCCAGAATTTTATTGAGTATTTTTGTGTTGATATTCAAAAGGGGAATTTGTCTGAAGTTCTCTTTCTTTGTTGGGTCTTTGTGTGGTTTAGGCTTAAGAGTAATTGTGGCTTCATAGAAGGAATTCGGTAGTGCTCCATCTGTTTCAATTTTGTGGAATACTTTGGATAGTATTGGTATGAGGTCTTCTATGAAGGTCTGATAGAATTCTGCACTAAACCCATCCGGACCTGGGCTCTTTTTGGTTGGGAGACCTTTAATGACTGCTTCTATTTCGTTAAGAGTTATGGGGTTGTTTAACTGGTTTATCTGTTCCTGATTTAGCTTCGGTACCTGGTATCTGTCTAGGAAATTGTCCATTTCCTGCAGATTTTCAGGTTTTGTTGAGTATAGGCTTTTGTAGTAGGATCTGATGATTTTTTTTTAATTCCTCTGATTCTATAGTTTTGTCTCCGTTTTCATTTCTGATTTTGTTAATTTGGACACACTCTCTGTGTCCTCTCGTTAGTCTGGCTAAGGGTTTATCTATCTTGTTGATTTTCTCAAAGAACCAACTTTTGGTTCTGTTGATTCTTTCTATGGTCCTTTTTGTTTCTACTTGGTTGATTTCAGCTCTGAGTTTGATTATTTCCTGCCTTCTATTCCTCCTCGGTGTATTTGCTTCTTTTTGTTCTACAGCTTTTAGGTGTGCTGTCAAGCTGCTGACATATGCTCTTTCCTGTTTCTTTCTGCAGGTACTCAGAGCTATGAGTTTTCCTCTTAGCACAGCTTTCATTGTGTCCCATTAGTTTGGGTATGTTGTACCTTCATTTTCATTAAATTCTAACAGGTCTTTAATTTCTTTCTTTATTTCTTCCTTGACCAGGTTATCATTGAATAAAGCATTGTTCAACTTCCATGTATATGTGGGCGTTCTTCCCTTATTGTTTTTGAAGACCAGCTTTAGCCTGTAGTGGTCTGATAGGACACATGGGTTTATTTCTATCTTTCTGTATCTGTTGAGGCCTGTTTTTTGACCAATTATATGGTCAATTTTGGAGAAAGTACCATGAGGTGGTGAGAAGAATGTATATCCCTTTGCTTTAGAATGAATGTTCTATAAATATCTTTTAAATATATTTGGTTCATGACTTCTCTTAGTCTGTCTATGTTCTGTTTAATTTCTGTTTCCTTGTTCTGTCCATTGATGAGAGTGGGGTATTGAAATCTCCTACTATTATTTTGTGAGGTGCAATGTGTGTTTTGAGCTTTAGTAAGGTTTCTTTTATGTATGTAGGTGCCCTTTTATTTGGAGCATAGATATTTATGATTGATAGTTCATCTTGGTGGATTTTTCCTTTGATGAATATAAAGTGTCCTTCCTTATCTTTTTTGATGATTTGTAGTTGCAATTAGATTTTATTCGATATTAGAATGGCTCCGCCTTCTTGCTTCTTCTGTTTGCTTGGAAAGTTGTTTTCTAGCCTTTTACTCTGAGGTAGTGTCTGTCTCTGTCTCTGAGGTGTGTTTCCTGTAGGCAGCAGAATGCAGGTTCCTCATTGCTTATTCAGTTTGCTAATCTATGTCTTTTTATTGGGAATTGAGACCATTGATGTTGAGAGATATTAAGGAATAGTGATTATTGCTTCCTGTTATATTCATATTTAGATATGAGGTTATGTTTGTGTGCTTTTCTTCTCTTTGTTTTGTTGCCAAGATTATTAGTTTCTTGGTTTTTCCAGGGTGTAACTTGACTCCTTATGTTGGGCTTTACCATTTATTATCCTTTGTAGTGCTGCATTTGTAGAAAGATATTGTGTAAATTTGGTTTTGTCATGGAATATCTTGGTTTCTCCATCTATGTTAATTGAGAGTTTTGCAGGATATAGTATCCTGGGATGGCATTTGTGTTCTCTTTGTGTCTGTATTACATCTGTCCAGGATGTTCTGGCTTTCATAGTCTCTGGTGAGAAGTTTGGTGTGATTCTGATAGGTCTGCCTTTATATGTTACTTGACTTTTTCCATACTGCTTTTAATATTCTTTCTTTATTTTGTGCATTTGGTGTTTTGATGGGAGGAGTTTCTTTTCTGGTCCAATCTATTTGGAGTTTTGTAGGCTTCTATTATGTTTATGGGCATCTCTTTCTTTAGGTTAGGGGAGTTTTCTTCTACGATTTTGTTGAAGATATTTACTGGTCCTTTGAGCTGGGAGTCTTCACTCTCTTCTATACCTATTATCCCTACATTTGATCTTCTCATTGAGTGCTGGATTTCCTGTATATTTTGGACCTGTAGCTTTTTCTGTTTTACATTATGTTTGACAGTTGTGTTGATGATTTCTATGGAATCTTCTGCTCCTGAGATTCTCTCTTCTTTCTCTTGTATTTTGTTGGTGATGCTTGTATCTACGGCTCCTTTTCTCTTCCATTGGTTTTCTACATCCAGGGTCATTTCTCTGTTTTCTTTATTGCTTCTTTTCCATTTTTCATTCCTTCAACTGTTTGTTTGTGTTTTCCTGGAATTCTTTCAGGGATTTTTGTGATTCCTCTCTATAGGCTTCTACTTGTTTATTTATGTTTTCCTGCGTTTCTCTAAGGGAGTTCTTTATGTCTTTCTTTAAGTCCTCCAGCATCATGATCAAATATGATTTTAAATCAAGATCTTGCTTTTCTGTGTGTTTGGATATTCAGTGTTTGCTTTGTTGGGAGAATTGGGCTCCAATGATGCCATGTAGTCTTGGTTTCTGTTGCTTGGGTTCCTACGTTTGCCTCTTGCCATCAGGTTGTCTCTGGTGTTAGTTTGTTCTGCTATTTCTGACAGTGGGTAGACCATCCTATAGGCCTGTGAGTCAGGAGTGCTGTGGATCTGTTTTCCTGTTTCCTTTCAGCCAGTTATGGAAACAGAGTGTTCTTCTTTCAGGCATGTAGTCTTTCCTGTCTTCTGGTCTTCTGCTGTTCCTGTGGTCCTGTGTCCTGAGTCCACCAGTCAAATCGCTTGGAGCAGAAAAGTTGGTCTTACCTGTGGTCCCAGGCTCAAGTTGCTCATGGGGGCTGCTTTTGAGCTCTCCATGAGGGCGGCAACCAGGAGGGCCTACGCTGCCTTTTCTGGGAGCCCCTATGCCCTGGGATCCCAGATGGTGTTAGGTGTTTTCCTCTGGAGTCAGAAATGTGGGCAGAGTGTAGTCTCTTCTGGCTTCCCAGGTGTGTCTGCCCCTCTGAATGCCCCGGTCTCCCTTCCACGGTATTTGGGTGCAAAGAACTGTTGATCCAGTCCCTTCAGGTTCAGGCAGTGTCTAGTATATCTGGTTTTATGTTGAGGTCTTTTATCTTCTTGGACTTGGGTTTCATGTATTGTAATAAGTATAGATTAATTTGCATCTTTCTGTATTCAGACCCACAGTTAGACCAGCAATATTTGTTGAAGATGCTTTCTTTGTTTCATTGCTAATTTCTGGCTTCTCTAAAAAAAAAATCAGGTGTCCATAGGCGTGTGGATTTATGTTTGGGTCTTTAATTCAATTCCATTGATATACCTGTCTGATTTTATTCCAATACCATGCCATTTTATTACTATAGCTCTGTAGTAGAGCTTAAAATCAGGGATGCTGATATGACTAGAAGTTCTACAGGATCGTTGTAGTTATACTGGAGTTTTTGTTTTTCCATATGAAGTTGATAATTTTCCTTTTAAAGTCTGAGAATAATTGTGTTGAAATTTTGAAGGAGATTGCATTGAATGTGTAGATTGCTTTTGGTCATATGGATATTTTAACTAAGTTAAATTTAGCAACTCATAGGCATGTTAGGTCTTTCTGTTCTCTGATATCCCCTTCAACTTCTTTCATCAAAGACTTGAAGTTATTAATCATACAAGTCTTTCACTTGCTTGGTTAGCTATTACTCACTCCGAGATACTTTGTGTTATTTGAGTCTATTGTGGAATGTATTGCTTCTCTAATTTTCCTTTAATATATTTGGTAATTGTATAGAAAGAGGCTACTGTTTTTGTTGTGTTGCCATTATTTGAATTAATCTTGTATCCAGTCACTTTGCTGAAAGTGTGTATCAGCTGTAGAAGTTCCCTAGTGTTTTTAAGATGACTCATGAAATACTGCCATAGCATCTGCAAATGATAATACTGTGATGTCGTTTCTAATTGATCTGCTTCAGTTGTGTTAATGTTCTAGCTAAAACTTTGAATACTATATTGTATAGACTGGAGACAGGGGGCAAATTGTTTCCCGAGTTTAGTGGAAATGCTTTGAATTTCTCTTCATTTAATTTAATGTTGGCTATAGGCTTGCTGGAAATTGTGTTTTATCCCTAATCTCTCTAGTTCATTTTTTTTTAAATCAGGGGTGTTGCAGTTAGCCAGTGCCCCCCTTTTGCGTTTAATGAGACAATTATGTTTTTCTTCTTTCAGTTTAATTATAATATGTTGATTATTCATATGTTGAATCATCTCTGCATCTCTGGGATGAAGCCTACTTGAACATGGTGGATGACCTTTTCAATGTATTTTTGATTGACTGTCCGGCCATAGACATGTTTTTTGGGAGGGTGGGGGCTGGGAATCTTTAAATGACTGCTTATATTTCACCAGAGATTATAGGTCTTTTTTAATTGTTTGTCTGATATTGAATTAATGTTGATAAATTGTACCAATTGGGAAAAAAGTAAATTTCTTTTAGATTTTAATTTGGTAGAGTATAGGATTTTGAAACAAGACCTAGTGATTTTCTGCATCTCTTCTGTTGTTTTGTCCAACATTTTGTTTCTAAGTTCATTACTTTGTATGTTCTTTCACTGCCTTTTAGTTAATTTAAATAAGTATTTGTATGTCTTGTTCATTTTCTCAAAGAATCAACTCTTTGTTTCATTGAATTTTTTGCATTTTATTGGATATTTTATGTATTTACATTCAAATGTTATCCCCTTTCCTCACTTTTCCATACCCCTCCCACTTCCCCCTGCTTTTATGAGGATGCTACCCCTTCACACTCACCCACTTCCACCTCATTGCCCTGGCATTCTCCTGCACTGGGGAAACAAGACTTCACAGGACCAGAGGCTTCTTCTCCTGTTGATGCCAGACAATGCCATCCTTTGCCATGGGTTCCTCCATGTATACTCTTTGGTTGGTGGTTTAGTCCCTGGGAACTCTGGAGTGCCAGGTTGGTTGATATTGTTGTTCTTCCTATGTTGTTACAAACCCCTTCAGCTCTTTCAGTTTTTTCTCTATCTCCTCCATTGGGGTCCCCCTGCTCAGTCTGATGGTTAGTTGTAAGCATCACCATCTGTATAAGTAAGTCTCTGACAGAACCTCTCAGGAGATGTTCATATCAGGCTCCTGTCAGCACTTCTTGGCACCAACAATAGTGACTGGATTTGATGGTTGCATATGGTATAGATCCCCAGGTAGGGCAATCTCTGGATGGCCTTTTTTTCAGTCTCTGCTCCATTCTTTGTCCCTATATTTCCTTTAGACAGGAGCAATTCTGGGTTAAAAATTTGAGAAGGGTAGGTGACTCCATCCCCCAAAGGGACCTAACTTGTGGATATGGTCTCTACAGGTTCTCTCTTCCCTTTGTTGGGTGTTTCAACTCATCTCATCTCTGTTGGGCCCTTGGAGCCTCTTGCTTTCTTGGCATACGGGCCTTGCTGGTGGCAACCTCTAGTCCCCATTCCCCATTGTGACACACCTCTGTTCAAATTCCTACTTCTCTGTATATAATACCAATCTTCTCTCATACCTGATCCTGCTCCCCTTTCCCTTCTCCCTCCTCTCTTCCTCCGAAGTCCCTCCCACCCTCTACCTCCCATGAGTATTTTGTTCTTCCTTCTAAGAAGGACTGAAGCATCCACATTTGGTCTTCCTTCTTCTTGAGCTTCATATGGTATGTGAATTACATCTTGGGTATTCCAAACTTTTGGGCTAATATCCACTTATCAGTGAGCGCATACCATGTGTGTTCTTTTGAGAATGGGTCACCTCACTCAGGATGATATTTTGTATCTCCATCCATTTTTAGTGTTTTCTTTGTTTCTATTTTATTGATTTTTACCATCAGGTTGATTATTTCTTCTGTCTACTTTCTTTGCATGCACTTACTTCATTTTGTTTTAGTCCTTTCTGGTGTGCTGATAAACTGTTAGTATGAAATTTCTTCATTGTTTTTAATGTAAGCACTCAGTTCTATGAACTTCCCTCTTAGTACTGCTTTCAGCATGTCCCATAAGTTTGTATATATTTTCATTGAATTCTAGAAAGTATTTAATTTCTTTCTCTATTTTCGAATGGATCCATTTTCATTCAGTAGAGAATAGTGTCTCTATGAGTTTGTAAGCTTTCTGTTCCTTCTGTTGCTAATATTCAGGTTTAATGTGTGGTGGTCTGATAAAATGCAGGGGGTTATTTCAATTTTCTTGTATCTATTAAAACTTAATTTGTGGAAGAGTATGTAGTCATGTTTTGAGACAGTTTCATGAGGCAATGAGAAAGAGGTATATTATTTTGTTTTGGGGTAGAATGTTCTGTAAATACATAAATATATTTGGTTCATTTTGTTTATTTTTACTTTTATTTTTTATTAAATCAATTGATGTATTTATTCACTTTACATCACTATAACAGCCTCCACCTCTCTCAGTAACCCCTCACACAGCTGTTTTTCCTCCCTCTCCTTCTCTGAGAAAGGCAAGACCTCTGTATCACTCCACCCTGGCTCAGTTCACTGCAGGACTAGTCAATCCTTTCCCACTGAGGCCAGGCAAGGAGACCCAGTTAAGTGAACAGGATCTACAGGCATGGAACAGATTAAGGGACAGCCCCTGCTTCAATGATTGGGGACCTGAATGAAGACTGAGCTGCATATCTGCTACATATGTGTGGAGAATTAGGTGCAGCCCATGTATGCTATTTAGTTAATGGTTTAGTTTTTGGAAACCCCCAAGGGTCCAGACCAGTTGACACTGTTGGTCTTCTTGGGTAGGTCATATCCCCTCCAGGTCCCTCAATCCTTAAGCCAATTCTTCCACAAGACTCCCTGAGTTCTGTCTAGTGCTTGGCTGTGGGTCTCTGCATCTGTTTCAGTCATCTGATGGGTGGAGCTTCTCAGAGGGCAGTCATGCTAGGCTCCTGTCTGCAAGAATAGCATAGTATCAGTAATAATGTCAGAGAGTGTTTCTTTCCCATGGAATGAGTCTCCATTTAGGAGAGTCATTGGTTGGCCATTCACTCTGTCTCTACTCTATCTTTGTTCCTGTACTTCTCATAGGCAGGGCAAATTTCAGGTCAAAGATTTTGTGGGTGGGTTGGTGTCCTTATCCCTCCACTGGGGTTCCTGCCTGGCTACAGGAGGTGATCCTCTGAGGAGTTTCTCTCATTCTAAATCTCCGGCTTGTCCCAAAGGTGCTCCCTCCTATTGTCATAGGCAAGACCCAGATTATTGTTTCTGGAAAATGGAGTGTAGGGAAGCCTACCTGACTTCTGCTCAGCATCTCCTGTGCTTGAACAGGGTGTATCAATCTTGAGTTTGGGTCTGAGATACAGCAGAGATGTGGTGATGGATGTCAAGGGTGGGGTGATCTGTGAAATCCATAGGAGTCATAAACAGTGGGAAGAGGAGCTGCAGTTTGTATTCTGTTGCTATACTAGGAGTTACCTTAAGAATTGTGTTTATGGTAAGAAACAAAGAGGGAAAGGTCTGTGGATAGTCTACCTTATCTTCTGCCAGGTATGGCCTGCCACCTACTGACAACTTTTTACTACGTTTTCATCTCTTTTTTGTTTTTCAGTTTTCAAAAGTTTATGGCCCTGTGTTCACTCTGTACTTGGGCAGGAAGCCTGCTGTGGTGTTACATGGATATGAAGCTGTGAAAGAAGCCTTGATTGATCATGGGGAGGAATTTGCTGGGAGAGGAGTATTTCCAGTGGCTCAGAAGTTTAACAAAAACTGTGGTAAATGTCCATGTACCAATATGCCCATGTGCCTAAGTGTCTATGAATCCAACTGTTCTCATGCACCTATGTGTTGGACTGTGGTCATAGGGAATGTGAGGATGGAAAGCAGACTTGAAAATTATTCAATCCCAACTTGGGTTTCTGTGTGGCAGCCACCCATCAGCCCTCTTCCTTATTTGGAACTCCCTTCTCATTTCTGCTCTTCCTTGTAGGTGTTGTTTTCAGTAGTGGGAGGACCTGGAAAGAGATGAGACGCTTCTCACTCATGACTCTGCGAAACTTTGGGATGGGGAAGAGAAGCATTGAAGACCGAGTTCAAGAGGAGGCTCGCTGTCTTGTAGATGAGTTGAGAAAAACCAATGGTAGGTGTCACTCATCTTAGACTTCTATATTTTGTGAGGTCTTCAAGGAATTTTGAGGCTTGCTAGAACTTTCATTCTATATTATACCTCCACCTTCATATGGAAAGCATGATATGTAGAGAAAAATAGGAGAGCTTATATATCTGTGATACTTGTTTTATGTTGGGATTGTGTCTGTTTTAAAGGGTCTAAGCCATCATTTCATGTCAATTTTCCCAAGTGCTTTGTTTTCAAATAGCAAAATGATTATATGAATTTATGTTGTGAGATTATTTTCTGACTATTTAAGGATGATACTTTCCATTAGTATAAATATTAACTTCACTAGAAAACATGCTGCATGTAATCACAGCATCACATTTGTATAGAAAAGAAACCACCACTCAGTTGTCATCTGCACTAAGAGCTAAGACTGTCCCACAGTCCTTTGGATCCAAAACATGCCTGCAAATCGCTGGTCTACCATAAGCGCTCTCACTCTTGAGCTCACAGATGGGACCCCAGTTTCGCTCCACTGGTCCAAGGAGAGACCCACCCTGAGCACATGGGACATGGGAGCAACAGGGCAGACTGCAACAGGATCCTTCCAGTCTCAATCTGTGCCCAGAGCTAAGGCTGTCCCACAGCCATATGAACCCAAAACCTGCCTGGAGAGAGCTGGACTCCCAGAAGAACTCTCATTCCCAATATCACAGACTCAGAGGCTTACAGGCCCACAGGACAAGCTCCAGTCAGAGACAGCAAGATGAACTAACATGAGAGATGTCCAGATGGCAAGAGGCAGGCACAAGAAAATAAGCAACAACAACCAAGGCTAGTTGGCATCATCAGAACCTAGTTCTCCTACCACAGTAAATATTGGATACCCCAATGTACCAGAAAAGTAAGATTTGGATTTAAAAATACAAATACATCATAATGATGGTAGAGAACTTTAAGAAGGATATAAATAACTACTGTATATAAAGAAATACAGGAAAACACAAGTAAAAAAATAGAAGCCCTTAAAGAGGAAACACAAAATCCATTAAAGAAATACAAGAAAACAACCAAACAGGTTAAGGAATTGAACAAAAACCATCCAGAATCTAAAAATGGACATAGAAACAATAAAGAAATCACAAAGGGAGACAACCCTGAATATAGAAAACATAGGAAAGAGATCAGGAGTCAGAGATGCAAGCATTACCAAAAGAACATAAGAGATAGAAGAGAGAACCTCAGAGGCAGAAGATTGATAAAAAACATTGACATAGGCATCGAAAGAAATGCAAAATGCAAAAACCTCCTAAACCAAAGCATCCAGGAAATCCAAGACAAAATAAGCAGACCAAACCTAAGGATAGTAGGTCTACAAGAGAATGAAGATTCCCAACTTAAAAGGCCAGCAAATATCTTCAACAAAATTATTAAAGAAAACTTCCCTAACCTAAAGAGAGAGATGCTCATGATCATAAAAGAAGCCTACATTATTCCAAACACAATGGACCAGAAAAGAAATTCCTCTCATCATATAATAGTCAAAACACCAAATGCACAAAACAAAGAAAGAATATTAAAAACAGTAAGGGAAAACGGTCAAGTAACATACAAAGGCAGACCTATCAGAATTGCACCAGACTTCTCTCCAGAGATTATGAAAGCCAGAAGATCCTGGGCAGATGTCATACAGACGCTAAGAGAATACAAATGCCAGTCCATGTTGCTATATTTAGCAAAACTCTCAATTACCATAGATGGAGAGACCAAGATAGTACATGACTAAACGAAATTTACACAATATCTTTCCACAAATCCACCCTACAAAGGATAATAGATGGAAAACTCCAACACAAGGAAGGAAACTGTACCCAAGAGAAAACATTAACATAATCTTCTTGCAACAAATCCAAAAGAGGATAGCCATACAAACATAATTCCATCTCTAACAACAAAAATAACAGAAAACAACAATCACTATTTCTTAACATCTCTTAACATCAATGGACTCAATTCCATAATAAAATACATAGGCTAACAAACAGGATACCTAAACAGGACTCAACATTGTGACATATAGGAAATGCACCTTAGGGACAAAGACAGATGCTACCTAAGAGTAAAAGGCTGGGAAAAAAGTTTTTCCAAGCAAATAGTCCCAAGAAACAAGCTGCAGTTGTCATCCTAATATCCAATAAAATAAACTGTCAACCAAAAGTTAACAAACCAGATGAGGAAGGAGACTTCACATTCATCAAAGGGGAAATCTACCAAGAAAATTTCTCTGAACATCTATGTCCCAAATGCAAGGGCAGCCACATTCATAAAAGAAACTTTACTAAAGCTCAAAGCATACACTGCACCTCACAAAATAATAGTGGAGACTTCAACATACTATTCTCATCAATGGACAGATTATAGTAACAGAAACTAAACAGAGACCCAGTGAAACTAACAGATGTTCTGAATCAAAATGGATTTAACAGATATCTATAAAACAGTTCATCCTAAAACAAAATAATATCCCTTCTTCTCAGCACCTTATGGTGCCATCTCCAAAACTGACCACATAATTGGTCACAAAACAGTCCTCAACAGATACAAGAAGGTTGAACTAATCCAATGCATCCTGTCAGATCACCATGGAATAAGGATGGTCATCAATAACAACAAAACAACAAAAAGCACACAATTATATGGAAGCTGAACTCTACTCAATGGTCAAGAAGAAATAAAAGAAAGAAATCAGACTTTTTAGAATTTAATAAAAATGAAGGCACAGCATACCCAAATTTATGGGATACAATGAAAGCAGTGCTAAGGGGAAAACTCATAGCTTCGAGTACCTCCAAAATGAAACTGGAAATAGCATACACTAACAGCTCGATAGCACACCTGAAAACTTTAAAACAAAAGGAAGCAAATTCACCTAAGAGGAGTAGAAGGCAGGAAATAGTAAAACTCAGGGCTGAAATCAACAAAGTGGAAACAAAAAAAGAACAATATAAAAAGAATCAACAAAAAGCCGAGCTGGCTCTTGGCAAAAAATCAACAAGATAGATAAACACTTGGCCAGACTAACCAGAGGCACAGAAAAGAGTATCACAAAATCAGAAACGGAAAGGAAGATATAACATCAGAAGCTTAAGAAATTCAAAAATTATTCCTACTATAAAAGTCTATACTGATCAAAACTGGAAAATATGGATGAAAGACAATTTTCTAGACAGAAACCAGGCACCAAAGTTAAATCAGGATCAGATAGAGAATATAGAGTCCCCTAAAGACATAGAAGGTTTTTAAAAAGTCTCCCAACCAATGAAAGCCTAGGACCAGATGGGTTATTACGAATTCTATCAGACCTTCAAAGAAACTTAATACTAATACTTTTCAAACTATTCCACAAAATAGAAAAGAGAAGAACACTATCAATTGATTTTTTGAAGTCGCAATTATGTTTATACCTAAGCCAAAATTCCCAACAAAGAAAGAGAATTTCAGAACAATTTCCCTTATGAATATGCAAAAATGCTGAATAAAATTCATGCAAGCAGAACCAAGAACACTTCAAAACAATCACACATCATAATCAAGTAGGCTTCATTCCAAAGATGCAATGATGGCTCAATATACAGAAATTTATCAACTTAATCCACATATAAACACCTATAAGGGTGAACCAAATTATCAAGGGAAGAAATACAAGGACAAGGGTGGAGCATGGAGTGAAGAAAAGGTCATCCAGAAACTGCCCCACCTGTGGATCCGTTCCATATGCAGCCACCAAACCCAGTCATTATTGCTGTCGCCAAGAATTGCTGGCTGACAGGAGCCGGATATGGATGTCTTTTTAGAAGGTCTGCCAGAGTCCTACTTATTACAGATGAAGATGCTTGCAGCTAACCATTGTACTGAGCACTGGGACCCCAATGGAGGAGTTAGAGAAAAGACTGAAGGAACTGAAAGGGTTTGCAACCCCATAGAAAGAACAAGAATATCAATTAACAAGACAACACCAGAGCTTTCAAGGACTAATCTCCCGACCAATGTGTACACATGGAAGGACCCATGTCTATAGCCCCACAGGTAGCAGAGGATTCCATTTTCCTTCATCAATAGGAGGAAAAGCCTTTGGCCCTGGGATGTCTCCCCAATGTAGGGGATTGACAGTGTGTTTGGATGAGAGTGAGTGGGTGGGATTGGGAGGGTCCTCATACATGCTTGGGGAGATGAAAGGGGTATGGAAGAGTGGGGAACAGGGATAACATTTGAAATGTAAACACATAAAATAGTCAAGAAAATAAAATTAAAAAGTCAAAAAGAGGGCCCAGGAGCGGCAGGACCCCTGCCTGAGACACCGCCAGAACCTGAAGGAAACAGACCGGATAAACAGTTCTCTGCACCCAAATCCCGTGGGAGGGAGAGCTAAACCTTCAGAGAGGCAGACATGCCTGGGAAACCAGAAGAGACTGCACTCTGCACACACATCTCGGACGCCAGAGGAAAACACCAAATGCCATCTGGAACCCTGGTGCACTGAAGCTCCCGGAAAGGGCGGCGCAGATCTTCCTGGTTGCTGCCGCCACAGAGAGCCCGTGGGCAGCACCCCGCGAGCGAACTTGAGCCTCAGGACCACAGGTAAGACCAACTTATCTGCTGCAAGTGACCTGCCTGGTGAAATCAGGACACACAGAGGCAGAATTCCTCTAGGACCGGGCACTTCCTTTGTTTACCGGGAGTCCCACACCCGCGGATCCAGGCCTGCAGCAGCTCTCTGCTCCCAGACCCCGTGGGAGAGAGACCTTACCGCCTGGTCAGGTGGGCACTCCTGAGGCTGCAGAGCAGAAGAGACCACCAACACTGCCCACCCCTGCCCACATCCCTGGCCCAAGAGGAAACTGTATAAGGCCTCTGGGTTCCTGTGGGGGAGGGCCCAGGAGCGGCAGGACCCCTGCCTGAGACACTGCCGGAACCTGAAGGAAACAGACCGGATAAACAGTTCTTTGCACCCAAATCCCGTGGGAGGGAGAGCTAAACCTTCAGAGAGGCAGACATGCCTGGGAAACCAGAAGAGACTGCACTCTGCACACATTACTGATTCCAGAGGAAAACACCAAAGGCCATCTGGAACCCTGGTGCACTGAAGCTCCCGGAAAGGGCAGCGGAGATCTTCCAGTTTGCTGCCGCCCCAGAGAGCCCCTGGGCAGCACCCCAAGAGCGAACTTGAGCCTCGGGACCACAGGCAAGACCAACTTTTCTGCTGCAAGGGACCTGCCTGGTGAACTCAAGACACAGTCCCACAGGAACAGCTGAAGACCTGTAGAGAGGAAAAACTACATGCCCGAAAGCAGAACACTCTGTCCCCATAACTGACTAAAAGAGGAAAAACAGGTCTACAGCACTCCTGACACACAGGCTTATAGGACAGTCTAGCCACTGTCAGAAATAGCAGAACAAAAGTAACACTAGAGATAATCTGATGGCGAGAGGCAAGCAGGAACCCAAGCAACAGAAACCAAGACTACATGGCACCATCAGAACCCAATTCTCCCATCAAAACAAACATGGAATATCCAAACACACCAGAAAAGCAAGATCTAGTTTCAAAATCATATTTGATCATGATGCTGGAGGACTTCAAGAAAGACGTGAAGAACTCCCTTAGAGAACAAGTAGAAGCCTACAGAGAGGAATCGCAAAAATGCCTGAAAGAATTCCAGGAAAACATAAATAAACAAGTAGAAGCCCATAGAGAGGAGACACAAAAATCCCTGAAAGAATTCCAGGAAAACACAATCAAACAGTTGAAGGAATTAAAGATGGAAATAGAAGCAATAAAGAAAGAACAGAGGGAAACAACCCTGGATATAGAAAACCAAAAGAAGAGACAAGGAGCTGTAGATACAAGCTTCACCAACACAATACAAGAGATGGAAGAGAGAATCTCAGGAGCAGAAGATTCCATAGAAATCATTGACTCAACAGTCAAAAAAGATAATGTAAAAGCGGAAAAAGCTACTGGTCCAAAACATACAGGAAATCCAGGACTCAATGAGAAGATCAAACCTAAGGATAATAGGTATAGAAGAGAGTGAAGACTCCCAGCTCAAAGGACCAGTAAATATCTTCAACAAAATCATAGAAGAAAACTTCCCTAACCTAAAGAAAGAGATACCCATAGGCATACAAGAAGCCTACAGAACTCCAAATAGATTGGACCAGAAAATAAACACCTCCCGTCACATAATAGTCAAAACACCAAACGCACAAAATAAAGAAAGAATATTAAAAACAGTAAGGGAAAAAGGTCAAGTAACATATAAAGGCACACCTATCAGAATCACACCAGACTTTTCGCCAGAAACTATGAAGGCCAGAAGATCCTGGCCTGATGTCATACAGGCCCTAAGAGAACAGAAATGCCAGCCCAGGCTACTGTATCCTGCAAAACTCTCAATTAACATAGATGGAGAAACCAAGATATTCCATGACAAAACCAAATTTACACAATATCTTTCTACAAATCCAGCACTACAAAGGATAATAAATGGTAAAAAGCCCAACATAAGGAGGCAAGCTATACCCAAGAAGAGGCAAGAAACTAATCGTCTTGGCAACAAAACAAAGAGAAGAAAAGCACACAAACACAACCTCACATCCAAATATGAATATAACAGGAAGCAATAATCACTATTCCTTAATATCTCTCAACATCAATGGCCTCAACTCCCCAATAAAAAGAAATAGATTAACAAACTGGATACGCAACAAGGACCCTGCATTCTGCTGCCTACAGGAAACACACCTCAGAGACAAAGACAGACACTACCTCAGAGTGAAAGGCTTGGAAACAACTTTCCAAGCAAAGGGTCAGAAGAAGCAAGCTGGAGTAGCCATTCTAATATCAAATAAAATCAATTTTCAACTAAAAGTCATCAAAAAAGATAAGGAAGGACACTTCATATTCATCAAAGGAAAAACCCACCAAGGTGAACTCTCAATCCTAAATATCTATGCCCCAAATACAAGGGCACCTACATACGTAAAAAAACCTTACTAAAGCTCAAAACACATATTGCACCTCACACAATAATAGTAGGAGACTTCAACACCCCACTCTCATCAATGGACAGATCATGGAAACAGAAATTAAACAGAGACGTAGACAGACTAAGAGAAGTCATGAGGCAAATGGACTTAACGGATATTTATAGAACTTCTACCCTAAAGCAAAAGGATATACCTTCTTCTCAGCTCCTCATGGTACTTTCTCCAAAATTGACCATATAATTGGTCAAAAAACGGACCTCAACAGGTACAGAAAGGTACAGGTACAGAAATAATCCCATGCGTGCTATCAGACCACCACAGCCTAAACCCAATAACAATAAGGGAAGAATGCCCACATATACATGGAAGTTGAACAATGCTTTATTCAATGATAACCTGGTCAAGGAAGAAATAAAGAAAGAAATTAAAGACTTTTTAGAATTTAATGAAAATGAAGGTACAACATACCCAAACTAATGGGACACAATGAAAGCTGTGCTAAGAGGAAAACTCATAGCTCTGAGTACCTGCAGAAAGAAACAGGAAAGAGCATATGTTAGCAGCTTGACAGCACACCTAAAAGCTCTAGAACAAAAAGAAGCAAATACACCAAGGAGGAATAGAAGGCAGGAAATAATCAAACTCAGAGCTGAAATCAACCAAGTAGAAACAAAAAGGACCATAGAAAGAATCAACAGAACCAAAAGTTGGTTCTTTGAGAAAATCAACAAGATAGATAAACCCTTAGCCAGACTAACGAGAGGACACAGAGAGTGTGTCCAAATTAACAAAATCAGAAATGAAAATGGAGACAAAACTATAGAATCAGAGGAATTAAAAAAAAAATCATCAGATCCTACTACAAAAGCCTATACTCAACAAAACCTGAAAATCTGCAGGAAATGGACAATTTCCTAGACAGATACCAGGTACCGAAGCTAAATCAGGAACAGATAAACCAGTTAAACAACCCCATAACTCTTAACGAAACAGAAGCAGTCAATAAAGGTCTCCCAACCAAAAAGAGCCCAGGTCCAGATGGATTTAGTGCAGAATTCTATCAGACCTTCATAGAAGACCTCATACCAATATTATCCAAACTATTCCACAAAATTGAAACAGATGGAGCACTACCGAATTCCTTCTATGAAGCCACAATTACTCTTATACCTAAACCACACAAAGACCCAACAAAGAAAGAGAACTTCAGACCAATTTCCCTTATGAATATCGACGCAAAAATACTCAACAAAATTCTGGCGAACCGAATCCAAGAGCACATCAAAACAATCATCCACCATGATCAAGTAGGCTTCATCCCAGGCATGCAGGGATGGTTTAATATACGGAAAACCATCAACGTGATCCATTATATAAACAAACTGAAAGAACAAAACCACATGATCATTTCATTAGATGCTGAGAAAGCATTTGACAAAATTCAACACCCCTTCATGATAAAAGTCCTGGAAAGAATAGGAATTCAAGGCCCATACCTAAACATAGTAAAAGCCATATACAGCAAACCAGTTGCTAACATTAAACTAAATGGAGAGAAACTTGAAGCAATCCCACTAAAATCAGGGACTAGACAAGGCTGCCCACTCTCTCCCTACTTATTCAATATAGTTCTTGAAGTTCTAGCCAGAGCAATCAGACAACAAAAGGAGGTCAAGGGGATACAGATCGGAAAAGAAGAAGTCAAAATATCACTATTTGCAGATGATATAATAGTATATTTAAGTGATCCTAAAAGTTCCACCAGAGAACTACTAAAGCTGATAAACAACTTCAGCAAAGTGGCTGGGTATAAAATTAACTCAAATAAATCAGTAGCCTTCCTCTACACAAAAGAGAAACAAGCCGAGAAAGAAATTAGGGAAAGGACACCCTTCATAATAGACCCAAATAATATAAAGTACCTCGGTGTGACTTTAACCAAGCAAGTAAAAGATCTGTACAATAAGAACTTCAAGACACTGAAGAAAGAAATTGAAGAAGACCTCAGAAGATGGAAAGATCTCCCATGCTCATGGATTGGCAGGA
This sequence comes from Rattus rattus, assembly GCF_011064425.1. Taxonomy (NCBI): domain Eukaryota; kingdom Metazoa; phylum Chordata; class Mammalia; order Rodentia; family Muridae; genus Rattus; species Rattus rattus. The sequence goes on along the minus strand of NC_046156.1, from coordinate 141,288,433 downwards.
TTAATATAGTAAAAATGGCCATTTTACCAAAAGCGATCTACAGATTCAATGCAATCCCCATCAAAATACCAATCCAATTCTTCAAAGAGTTAGACAGAACAATTTGCAAATTCATCTGGAATAACAAAAAACCCAGGATAGCTAAAACTATCCTCAACAATAAAAGGACTTCAGGGGGAATCACTATCCCTGAACTCAAGCAGTATTACAGAGCAATAGTGATAAAAACTGCATGGTATTGGTACAGAGACAGACAGATAGACCAATGGAACAGAATTGAAGACCCAGAAATGAACCCACATACCTATGGTCACTTGATTTTTGACAAAGGAGCCAAAACCATCCAATGGAAAAAAGATAGTATTTTCAGCAAATGGTGCTGGTTCAACTGGAGGTCAACATGTAGAAGAATGCAGATCGATCCATGCTTATCACCCTGTACAAAGCTTAAGTCCCAGTGGATCAAGGACCTCCACATCAAACCAGATACACTCAAACTAATAGAAGAAAAACTAGGGAAGCATCTGGAACACATGGGCACTGGAAAAAATTTCCTGAACAAAACACCAAAAGCTTATGCTCTAAGATCAAGAATCGACAAATGGGATCTCATAAAACTACAAAGCTTCTGTAAGGCAAAGGACACTGTGGTTAGGACAAAATGGCAACCAACAGATTGGGAAAAGATCTTTACCAATCCTACAACAGATAGAGGCCTTATATCCAAAATATACAAAGAACTCAAAAAGTTAGACTGCAGGGAGACAAATAACCCTATTAAAAATGGGGTTCAGAGCTAAACAAAGAATTCACAGCTGAGGAATGCCGAATGGCTGAGAAACACCTAAAGAAATGTTCAACATCTTTAGTCATAAGGGAAATGCAAATCAAAACAACTCTGAGATTTCACCTCACACCAGTGAGAATGGCTAACATCAAAAACTCAGGTGACAGCAAATGCTGGCGAGGATGCAGAGAAAGAGGAACACTCCTCCATTGTTGGTGGGGTTGTAGACTGGTACAACCATTCTGGAAATCAGTCTGGAGGTTCCTCGGAAAATTGGACATTGAACTGCCTGAGGATCCAGCTAAACCTCTCTTGGGCATATACCCAAAAGATGCCCCAACATATAAAAAAGACACGTGCTCCAATATGTTCATCGCAGCCTTATTTATAATAGCCAGAAGCTGGAAAGAACCCAGATGCCCTTCAACAGAGGAATGGATACAGAAAATGTGGTACATCTACACAATGGAATATTACTCAGCTATCAAAAACAACGACTTTATGAAATTCGTAGGCAAATGGTTGGAACTGGAAAATATCATCCTGAGTGAGCTAACCCAATCACAGAAAGACGTACATGGTGCACTCATTGATAAGTGGCTATTAGCCCAAATGCTTGAATTACCTTAGATGCCTAGAGCAAATGAAACTCAAGACGGATGATCAAAATGTGAATGCTTCACTCCTTCTTTAAAAGGGGAACAAGAATACCCTTGGCAGGGAAGAGAGAGGTAAAGATTAAAACAGAGACTGAAGGAACACCCATTCAGAGCCTGCCCCACATGTGGCCCATACATATACAGCCACCCAATTAGGCAAGATGGATGAAGCAAAGAAGTGCAGACCGACAGGAGCCGGATGTAGATCGCTCCTGAGAGACACAGCCAGAATACAGCAAATACAGAGGCGAATGCCAGCAGCAAACCACTGAACTAAGAATAGGACCCCCGTTGAAGGAATCAGAGAAAGAACTGGAAGAGCTTGAAGGGGCTCGAGACCCCATATGTACAACAATGCCAAGCAACCAGAGCTTCCAGGGACTAAGCCACTACCTGAAGACTATACATGGACTGACCCTGGACTCTGACCTCATAGGTAGCAATGAATATCTTAGTAAGAGCACCAGTGGAAGGGGGAAGCCCTGGGTCCTGCTAAGACTGAACCCCAGTGAACTAGACTGTTGGGGTGAGGGCGGCAATGGGGGAGGGGGGAGGGGGAACACCGTAAGGAAGGGGGGCGGGGAGGGGATGTTTGCCGGAAAACTGGGAAAGGAATAACACTCGAAATGTATATAAGAAATATTCAAGTTAATAAAAAAAAAAAAGTCAAAAAAAAAATAAACCATGTAGCACAATTGTCTTTGATTGGACTATATTGTACAACGAATATATGTTACATCCAGGCATAAAATTCTGATAGAATTTTGCTGTGTAACACTTTTTTTGCATGGCTTATCTTAATAAAGATTTATCAGTTAATGTTCTATTGAAATAATAGCACAACTTATAAAAATTAGAATAAATTATTTATTATTGATTTATATTTTTGAATAAATGTATACGATTTTAAAAATCAATGCTCAATATAAGTGGTTGGTATAACTAGGTTTCATTATTGGCTCTATCTTCATGTATTTATCTCATTTCCTTTTATTTGATATATTAGGCATTGCAAATTTATAACAATAATTGTTTTCTTTCATTCTCAGGTTTAGAAGGATTTTGAAGTACTTGTCACAATGAAACATGACCTGGTTTTGAAATGCTGTCTTTCACATTAAGTGACAGAAGAGAAAAAAAAGTCAGATTTCTATTCTGCGTCACACATACATCCATGCTTCTTTAGGAAAATTTATTTTGTTCTTTGACATAACAAAATATTTATTGAGAGAATATTTCTGGCAATGCTATATTGTTTAATGTACATCAAATTTGAATGATTAACTCAATTTCTTATTATCTAACATCCCAGTATTTATTCAAAGTACTTTTAAAAGAGCCAATTTTTAATTTTTTTTTGTATAATTTCTTTGGCACTGGGGGCAGATTTCTTTCCTTTGTTTTGTTTAATTATGTATATTTTATTTACATTTCAAATGTTATTCCCTTTCCCCTAAGTCCCCTATCCCCTCCCATTCCCCTTCTCCAAAGTACTTTTAATTCAAGTTATTTTTATTTTAGGTTTCAAGTTTTCTACGTATTTTATTGATTTGATTATAAAGTCCTCCTCAAACAATACACAAATGTTAAAATGTAATAATGTTGAATGATGATGGACATTTTAGGTACTTCTGTTGCTATAATAAAATACCTGACAAAAGCATCCGAAGGAGGATAATTTGGGATTATAGTTTTTGGTTATAATCTATCATGATGGAATTTCACAGAAGGGGAACTTGAATCACTTCCTGATTACTCCATGGTCCCTGGCACATATGTAGCACAGGACTACCTTGCTGGCCTCAGTGGGAGAGGATGGGCTTAATCCTGTACAGACTTGATACCCCAAGGAAGGGGAACGCTGGGGAGGTTGAGGTGGGGGTAGGTGGGTGTGTAAGAAGGGAGGGTGGGTAGGGGAGCAAACTCTTATGGGCAAAGAGAAGGAGGGATGGAGTAAAGAACTTTGAGAGGGGGACAGGAAGGGGCAACATTTGGAATGTAAATAAATAAAATAATTTATAAAAATATAAATAAATATGAAGTATAATCATGAAAAAGTGGTCCTGCTTAGCCAACTCCCTTCAATTTATGAAGTCCAGGACCTAAGCCTATGGAATTGGGCTAATCAATGGGATGGGTCTTCCCACTCCACTGATATGTCTAGAAGCTCCTCTTCCTTGTGATATGAGAGCCTGTCACAATGATAATCAATATTAAGCAACTTAGACATTTAGTTCCCTTTAAATGGGGGGAAATTATAAGGAGTTTTTGAAATAAAAGAAAGAATTAAAATTTTATCTATTTATTACTTTTGTTTTCTTTATTTTTGGGGACATCTTTCAAATAAAGGTTGTCATCAAATAAAGGCTCTCATCTTAATTTTGCTCTAAGAAATCAGTTTTATATTTAATACATATTTATATAATTTTCATGTCACATAACATAGATGCCTTTCATTTTCATGTTAGCTTTCCCAGTACACAAACTTGACAATCTCTATTTACTATATTCTACTGGCTAAAGACATGAATCTTTTAACTGCTACATATAAGTGTTTCTAGGATTCCGTATCCCCCCACTTTTTGGAGGGGGATGTTTTTTCTCTTTCATTTTTATTAGTTCTTTGAGAAGTTTGTACAGTGCATTTTGATCATACTCATCCCCAAAATGTTCCCAGATCCATATTGCCTTCCACCCCCATTCATCTTTGTACTGTGTTGTTTAGAGCCTTGACAAACAGACATGACTAACTTCTAGCTTTGGATTGCTAAAGATTTGCAGTCTTTTTCCTCTTTGCAAAAAAGCAGACACCTTGTTTGAAAGGCCAGCCAATAGAGGTATGAGAATAGAACTGAGCATACTTAAATTCATGACTTAGATAGCAGGCCAGGTCAATGAACTTAAATAAATGTAAAAATGGTGCACAGGTGTAGTCCATACTGTTATGTCTATCGGGCCATATGTGGGTAAGACTTGCTTAAATTGTCATCAGTTTCTTTATCTGATAAGAGACATCATTTTATGCACACATATATATTTCAGTATCATTTTATAATTGTTCCCAATCCTTTAGGTGTACCCTGTGATCCCACCTTCATCCTGGGCTGTGCTCCTTGCAATGTCATCTGCTCCATTGTTTTCCAGAATCGTTTTGATTATAAAGATCAGGAATTTCTTGCCCTAATAGACATCTTAAATGAAAATGTAGAGATTCTGGGTTCTCCTTGGATTCAGGTGAGTTTATGTTTCTGTTTCAAAAACCCAACCTGACCAGACCCAACCCAACACACACTACACCACACCACACCACACCACACCACACCACACCACACCACACCACACCACACCACACCACACCAAATGAAACAACAACCACTTAGAGATATAGGTTCCATGAAATTTCAAAAAAAAGTTTAGAGAAATGAAGGCTTAACTGTGGGCTGGTAGAACACTGTTTACTGATTTTCTACTAAATTTGAATCACTTTCTGTATAAATTATCAGGTCAATGCTTAGAAGATGCCTACATAATTGAGTGGATATTTATTTCATTGTTGAAATTTTCTGTTAGCAGCAAGGCATCATTAAATATTTTAGAGACCTGGTCATCAAAACACTTAGCAGAAACATCATAATTTGCAATAAGAATATTTTCTTCAAGTAGAGACAGTGATTGGGGTTGAAACTGCTAGGAACCCTGGAATATAGCACTAGTATTTAATCAACAGGCAACATCTTAAGTAGCCATATAGTTGGCATAGGAGTAACAAAATATTTGAGTAGTGTCTTGATCCCATCAAATTTTTCCTGTTGCTGAGTTGGCAATATCTTCAAATTTTTCTAAACACTGTTGGTATGTTAATTTTTCTTTTAATTAACATTTTAATTAATTTACATTTCAAATGTTATCCCATTTCCTGGTTTCCCTTCCATAAACTCACTATCCCATCTCTCCTCCCCCTGCTTCTATGAGGGTGCTTCCCCAACACTCACTACCTTCCCCACTCTTACATTCCCCTACATGGGGGAATCTAGCCTTCACAGGACTCTTCTCCCATTGACACCTGAGAATGCCATCCTCTGCTACATATGTGGCTGGAGCCATGGGTCCCTCCATGTGTACTCTTTGGTTGGTGGTTTCATCCCTGGGATCTCTGATGAGTTTGGAGGGTTGATATTTTTGTTCTCCCTATGAGGTTGCCAACCCCTTCAGCTCTTTCAGTCCTCTTTCCAAATCCTCCATTTGGGACCCAGTGCTCAGTCCAATGGTTGGGTGCAAGCTTCTGTAATTGTTAGAATCTGGCAGAACCTCTCAGGAGACAGCTTTATTAGGCTCCTGTCAGCATTCACTTCTGGCCTTCCTGCAATAGAGTCTGGATTTAATGACTATATGGGATGGACTCCGAGGTGGTGCAGTCTCTGGACGACCTTTCCTTAAGTCTCTGCTCCACACTTTGTCTCCATATTTCCTCCTGTGAATATTTTGCTCACCCTTCTAAGAAGGACTGAAGATTCAACACTTAGGTCTTCCTTTTTCTTGAGCCTCATGTGGTCTATGAATTGTATCTTGGGTATTTGAAGCTTTTGGGCTAATATCTACTTAGTGAGTGCATAGCATGTATGATTTTGTGATTGGTTCACCTCACTCAGGATGATATTTTCTAGTTCCAATCCATTTGTCTAAGAATTTCATGAAGTCATTGTTTATTTTTAATTGGACATTTTTTTATTTACATTTCAAATGTTATTCCTTCTCCCAGTTTCTCGTCCATAAACCCCCTATCCCATCCCTCCTTATAGAAGCCTTCCTTCTATGAGGGTGTTCCCTCACCCACCTAACCATTTCCCTGATGAGTAAGAATGTTGAACATTTCTTTAGGTGCTTCTCAATCATTCAATATTCCTAGCTTGAGAATTCTTTGTTTAGCTCTATACCCCATTTGTTAATAGGGTTATTTGATTCTCTGGAGTCTAACTTCTTGTGTTCTTTGCATATATTAGATATTAGCCCTCTATAGAACATAGGATTGGTAAAGATCTTTTCCCAATCTGTTGGTGGCCAATTTGTCCAATTGACCATGTCTTTTGCCTTACAGAAGCTTTGCAATTTTATGAGGTCCCATTTGCCTATTGTTGATTTTAGAGCATAAGCCATTGGTGTTCTGTTCAGGAAATTTTCCTGTGCTCATGTATTTGAGGCTCTTCCCCACTTTGGCTTCTATTAGTCTCAGTGTATCTGTTTTTATGTGCAGGTTCTGGATCCACTTGAACTTGAACTTTGTATAAGGTGAAAAAAAAATGGATCAATTAGCATTCTTCTACAGGCTGAAATCTGGTCAAACCCACACTATTTGTTGACAACACTGTCTTTTTTTCCCCACTAGATGGTTTTAGCTCCTTTGTCAAAGATCAAGTGATCATAGGTGTGTGGGTTCATTTCTGGGTCTTCAATTCTATTCCATTGATCTACCTGCTTGTCTTTGTAGCATACCATGCAGTTTTTATCACAATTGCTCTGTTGTACAGCTTGGAGTCAGGGGTAGAAGTTCTTTTATTGTTGAGAATATTTTTCACTATCCTGGGTTTTATTTTAAATATTTTTTATTCACATATTTTTACATTCCAGATTTTATTCCAGTCCTGGTACACATCCCCTGATCCCGAACAGTTCCACATTCCATAACTCCTCCCCCCTTTGCCTCCACAAATATGTCCCCTACCCCACCCACCCCTCAAGACCTCTAAAGTTCCTGAGGGCTCCACTTTTTTTCTCTGACTGAACCCAAACCCGTGAGTCCTCTGCTGTATATGTGTTGGAGGCCTCATCTAAGCTGGTTTATGCTGCCTGTTTGGTGATCCAGGGTTTGAGAGGTCTCAGGGGTCCAGGTTAATTGAGGCTGCTGGTCCTCCTATAGGGTTGCCTCAGCTTCTATCTTTTCCCTAATTCACCCAGAGGAGTCAGCAGCTTCTGTTCATTGGTTCAGTGCAAATATCTGCATCTGACTCTTTCAGCTGCTTGTTGGGTCTTTTGTTGGGCCTCAGTTCCACTTGGGAGGGAGAAGAAAGCAACCACAAGGGGGGAGGTAAGGAGGGACAGAGGAAGGAAAGGAGATGAGGGGGGGATGGTCTGGTACTGGGTGGGGAAAAAGTTCTGAAGTCATGATAGGTCCCTTTTTGTGAACACCCCATAGCCTCAGTAATTGTGTTCGGTCTTGGGGCCTTCCCTTGAGCCTGATCCCACTTTGGGCCTGTCATTGGACCTTCTTTTCCTCAGGCTCGTCTCCATTTCCATCCCTGCATTTTTTTCAGACAGGAAGAATTATGGGTCAGAACTTTGACTGTGGGATAGCAATCACACCCCTCACTTGATGCCCTGTCTTTATGCTGGATTTGGTTTTAGTAAGTTCCCTCTCTCCACTGTAGGGCACTTCATCTAGGGTCCCTCCCTTTAAGTCCTGAGAGTCTCTCACTTCCCAGGTCTCTGGTACATTCTGGAGAGTTCTCCCCACTTCCTACGTCCTGAAGCTCCCTGTTTCTATTCTTTGTGCTAGCCCTCAAGGCTTCAGTCCTTTCCCCCCACCCAGTACTAAATCATGCCCCCCTCATCTCCTTTCCTTCCTCTCCTTTCCTCCTCCCTTGTGGTTCTGAGGAACTGAGGCATTCTCTCTTGGACCCTTAAGCTTGTTGAAATTTTGAGTTCTGTGGACTGTATCTTGGATATTCTGTAAATTCCCCCCACCAATTTCCACTTATTAGTGAAAACATACCATGCATGTCCTTTTGGGTCTGAGTTACCTCACTCAGGATGATATTTTTTAATTCTAACATTTGCCTGCAAAACTCAGGATGTGCTCATTTTTAAAAGCTGAGTAGTATTCCATTGTGTAAAGAAACCACATTTTTTTGTATCCAATCTTCTGTCGTGGGACATCTGGGTTGTTTCTGGCTTCTGGCTACCACAAATAAGGCTGCGATGGACATAGTGGAACATGTGCCCGTATGGCATGGTGGAGCATCTTTGGGGTATATTCCCAAGACTGGTATTTCTGGATCATTAGGTAAGTCTCTTTCCAATTTTTTGAGGAAACTCCAAATTGATTTCTAGAGTGGTGGTAACATTTTGCAATCCCACCAGCAATGGAGGAGTGTCACTCTTTCTCCACATCGTCACCACTATGTGTTGTTACCTGAGGTTTTGGCCTTAGCCATCTGACTGGTGTAAAGTAGAATCACAAGGTCATTTTGATTTACATTTCTCTCATCACTAAGGACTTTGAACATTTCTCTAGGTGCTTCTCTGCCATTCAAGATTCTTTTGCTGTGAATTGTCAGTTTAGTTTTATACCCCATTTTTGATTGGGTTATTTGTTTTTTTGGTGGTTAGCTCCTTGAGTTCTTTATGTGTTTTGGATATTAGCCCTTTATCAGATATGGGGTTAGTGAAAATGTTATTTTGATTTGCATTTCCATGATGACTAAGGATGTTGAACATTTCTTTAGGCACTTCTTAGTCATTCAATATTCCTCAGCTGAGAATACCTTGTTTAGCTCTGTTCCCCATTTTTAATAGGGTTATTTGGCTCTCTGGAGTATAACTTCTTGAGTTATTTGTATATATTGGATATTATCCCTCTATTGGATGTACTATTGGTAAAGATCTTTTCCCAATCTATTGGTTCCTAATGACAGTGTCATTTGCCTTACAGAAGCTTGGTAGTTGTATGAGGTCCTATTTGTTGATTCTTGATCTTAGAGCATAAGTCATTGGTTTTTTTGTTCAGGAAAATTTCCCCAGTGCCCATGTGCCCCAATTTTTCTTCTATTAGTTCGAGTGTATCTGGTTTGAGGTTGAGGTCCTTTATCCATTTGGACTTAAGCTTCGTATAAGTCAGTAAGAATGGGTTGATTTACATTCTTCTACATGCTGACCTTCAGTACCATTTGTTGAAACTGCTATCTTTTTTCCGCTGGACAGTTTTAGCTCCTTTGTCAAATATCATGTGACTATAGGTGTTTGGGTTTCTTTCTGGGTCTTCAATTCTATTCCACTGATCTACCTGCCTTTATCTGTACCTATACCATACAGTTATTTTTTTATCACTGTTGCTATATAATACTGCTTGAGGTCAGGGATGGTGATTCTCCCAGAATTTCTTTTATTGTTGTAGTTTTTGCTATTCTAGGTTTTTGGTTATTTCAAATGAATTTTGCAAATTGCTCTTTCTAACTCTATGATGAATTGAGTTGGAATTTTGATGGGGATTGTATTGAATTTGTAGATTGCTTTTTGCAAAATGGCCATTTTAGTATATTAATCCTGCATTCCTTGAGCATTAGAAGAAGTCTTTGCATCTTCTGAGATCTTCATCAGTTTCTTTCCTCAGAGATATGAAATTCTTGTCATACAGATCTTTCACTTGCTTCATTAGAGTCACAGCGTGGTATTTTTTTTATTTATGACTATTGTGAATGGTGTCATTTCCCTAATTTATTTCTCTGCCTGAATATCCTTTGAGTAGAGGAAGGCTACTGATTTGTTTAAGTTAATTTTATACAAAGCCACTTTGCTGAAGTGGTTTATCAGGCTTAGTCATTCTCTGGTGGAACTTTTGGAGTCATTTAAGTATACTATCATATCATCTGCCAACAGTGACATTTTGACTTCTACCTTTGCAATTTGTATCCCTTTGACTTCTTTTTGTTGTCTGTTTCCTCTGGCTAGGATTTCAAGTACTATATTGAATAAGTAGGAAGGGAGTGGGCAGCCTTTTCTAGTCACCTATAATAGTGGGATTTCTTCAAGTTTCTCTCCATTTAGTTTAATGTTGGCTACTGGTTTGCTGTATATTGCATTTACTATGTTTTGGTATGGGCCTTGAATTCCTATTCTTTCCAGGACTTTTATCATGAAGGGGTGTTGAATTTTGTCAAATGCCTTCTCAATATCTAATGAAATGAACATGTGTTTTTTCCTTTGAGTTTATTTACATGGGGAATTACATGGATGGAATTCCATATATTGAACTATCTCTGCATCCCTGGGATGAAGCTTACTTGATTATGATGGATGATCACTTTGATGTGTTCTTGGATTTGGTTTGTGAGAAGTGTTTTGAGGATTTTTTGCATCAATATTCATAAAGAAATTGGTCTGAAGTACTCTTTCTTTGTGTGGTTTAGGTATAAGCCTAATTGTGGCTTCATAAAAGGAATTTAGTAGTGCTCCTTCTGTTTTTAGTTAGTGGATAATTTGGACAGTATTGGTACGAGGTCTTCTATGAAGGTCAGATAGAATTCTGCTCTAAACCAATCTGGTCCTGGGCTCTTTTTGGTTGGGAGACTTTTAAGAACTGCTTCTATTTTTTTTTTTAGGATTTATACGATTGTTTAGATGGTTTATCTGATCCTTATTTAACTTTGGTACTTGGTATCTATTTAGAAAGGACTGAAAGAGCTTGAAGGGGCTTGAGACCCCATATGAACAACAATGTCAACCAACCAGAGCTTCCAGAGACTAAGCCACTACCCAAAGACTATACCTGGACTGACCCTGGGCTCTTTATTAACTTGAGTATTTCTTATTTACATTTCGATTGTTATTCCCCTTCCCGGTTTCCAGGCCAACATCCTCCTAACCCCTCCCACTCCCCTTCTGTATGGGTGTTCCCCTCCCCATCCTCCCCCCATTACCACCCTTCCCCCCAACTCTCACATTCACTGGGGGTTCAGTCTTGGCAAGACCAAGGACTTCCCCTTCCACTGGTGCTCTTACTAGGCTATTCATTGCTACCTATGAGGTTGGAACCCAGGGTCAGTCCATGTATAGTCTTTGGATAGTGGCTTAGTCCTGGAAGCTCTGGTTGGTTGGCATTGTTGTTCATATGGGGTCTTGAGCCCCTTCAAGCTCTTTCAGTCCTCTCTAAGATTATTTTTCCCTGTTTATTTCTGATTTGGGTAATTTGGATACACCCTCTCTGCCCTCTGGTTAGTCTGGCTATGGATTTATCTCTCTTGTTGATTTTCTCAAAGAACCAGCTCCTGGTTTTGTTTACTCTTTATATAGTCCTTTTTCTTTCTACTTGGTCAGTTTCAGCCCTGAGTTTGAGTATTTCCTGCCTTCTACTCCTCTTGCATTTGCTTCTTTTTGTTCTAGAGCTTTTACATTTGCTGTCAAGCTGCTAATGTATGCTCTCTCCTGTTTCTTTTTGGAGGCAGTCAGAGCTATGAGTTTTCCTCTTAGTCATACTTTCATTGTGTCCCATAAGTTTGAGTATGTTGTGCCTTCATTGTCATTAAATTCTAAAAAGTCTTTAATTTCTTTATTTCTTCCATGATCAAGTTATCATTGAGTAGGTCATTGTTCAATGTCCATGTATATGTTGGCTTTCTGTCTTTATTGTTGTTATTGAAGACCAGCTTTAGTCTGTGGTGGTCTGATAGGGTGCATGGGATTATTTCAATCTCCTTGCATTGTTGAGGCCTGTTTTGTGACTGATTATATGGTCAATTTGGAGAAGGTACCATGAGTTGCTGAGAAGAAGGCATATCCTTTTGTTTTAGGATGAAATGTTCTATAAATATCTGTTAAATCCATTGGGTTCATAACTTCTGTTAGTTTCTCTATGTCTCTGTTTAGTTTCTGTTTCCATGATCTGTACATTAATGAGAGTGAGGTGTTGAAATCTCCTGCTATTATTGTGTGGGGTGAAATATGTGCTTTGATGAATATGAAGTGTCTTTCTTCATCTTTCTTGATAACTTTTGGTTAAAAGTTGATTTTATTCAATATTAAAATGACTACTCCAGTTTCTTCAGACCATTTGCTTGCAAAGTTTTTTCCAGCCTTTTAGTCTGAGGTAGTGTCTGTCTTTGAGATGTGTTTTCTCTGTGCAGCAAAATGTTGGGTCCTCTTTACATATCCGGTCTGTTAGTCTATGTTTTTATTAGGAAATTTAGTTTATTGATCGGTTTATCATGAAATATCTTGGTTTTTCCTTCTATGTTAATTGAGAGTTTTGCTGGATATAGTAGCCTGGGCTGGGATTTGTGTTCTCTTAGGGTCTGTATGACATCTGTCCAGTATCTTCTGGCTTTCATAGTCTCTGGTGAGAATTCTGGTGTGATTCTTATAGTTCTGTCTTTATATGTTACTTGACCTTTTCCCCCTCCTGCTTTTAATATTCTTTTGTTTTGTATATTTGGTGTTTTGACTTTCATCTGACAGGAGGAATTTCTTTTCTGGTCCAATTTATTTCAAGTTCTGTATGCTTCTTGTTTGTTTATGGGCATCTCTTTCTTTAGGTTAGGGAAGTTGTTTTCTATCATTTTGTTGAAGATATTTACTGGCCTTTAAGTTGGGAGTCTTAGCTCTCTTCTATACCTATTATCTTTAGGTTTGATCTTCTCATTGTGTCCTGGATTTCCTGAATGTTTTGGATTAGGAGGTTTTTTCATTTTACATTATCTTTGATGGTTGTGTCAATGCTTTCTATGTTATCTTCTGCCCCTGGGATTCTCTCCTCTATCTCTTGTATTCTGTTGGTGATGCTTGTGTGTATGACTGCTGATCTCTTTCATAGTTTTCAATCTCCAGTGTTGTCTCTCTTCATGATTTTTTTATTGTTTCTATTCCCCCTTTTAAACCTTGGAGGGTTTTGTTCAATTCCTTCAATTGTTTTCTTGTGTTTTCCTGTAATTTTTTCAGCGATTTTTGTGTTTCTTCTTGGCTTCTACATGTTTACCTGTGTTATTCTGTATTTTTTAAAGGGAGTTATTTATGTCCTTCTTAAAGTCCTCTATCATCATCATGAGATGTGATTTTAAATCCAAATCTTGCGATTTCGGTGTGTTTGGATATCCAGTATTTGCTTTGGTGGGGTAACAGGGCTCTGATGATCCTAAGCATTCTTGCCTTCTGTTGCTTAGGTTCCTGCCCTTGCCTCTCTCCATTAGGTGGTCTCCGGTGTTAGCTGGCCTTGCTCTTTCTGACAGAGGCTTGACCCTCCTATAGACCTGTTTTCTTCCAGCCAGATCTGGGTAGAAAGAACTGTGGGACTGTTCATCTCTGGGTGCAGGCAGAAACAAGTAGGGTCTTGCCCCAGAGTGCTCCTGGGTTTGTTTGTCCTGAGGGCTCTAGGTGGGTCACTTGGAGCAGAAGATTTGGTCTTACCTCTGCTCTTAGACAGACAGGTAGATCAGTGGAATAGAATTGAAGACCCAGAAATTAACCCACACACATATGATCACTTCATATTTGACAAAGGAGCTCAAACCATACAGTGGAAAAAACAGCATTTTCAACAAATGGTGCTAGTTCAATTGAAGGTAAGAATGTAGAAGAATACTAATTGATCCATTCTTTTTTCCATATACAAATCTTAAGTCCAAGTAGATTATGGACATCCACATAAAACCAGATACACTCAAACTAATAGAAGAAAAATTTGGGAAGAGCCTTGAACACATAGGCATAGGGGAAAATATCCTGAGCAAAACACCAATGGCTTATGCTTTAAGATCAAGAATTGACAAATGGGACCTCATAATACTGCAAAGCTTCTGTAAGGCAAAAGACACTGTCATTAGGACAAAACAGCAACCAATATATTGGGAAATGATATTTACCAATCCTACGTCCAATAGACAGCTAATGTTCAATATATACAAAGATCTCAAGAATTTAGACTCCAGAGAGTCAAATTACCCTATTAAAAATGGGTACAGAGCTAACAAGATATTCGCAGTTGAGGAATATCTAATGGCTGAGAAATACCTAAGGAAATGTTCAACATCCTTTGTCATCATGGAAATGCAAATCAAAACAAGCCTGAGATTCTACCTCAGACCAGTCAGAATGGCTAAGGTCAAAAACTCAAGTGACAACAGATGCTGGTAAGGATGTGGAGAAAAAGGAACACTCCTCCATTGTTGATGGGATTGAAAGCTGGTCAAACCATTCTGGATATTAGTGTGGAGCCTTCTAAAAAAATTGGACATTTTACCACCTGAGGACCCAGCTATTCCACTCCTGGACATATATCCAAATGATGCTCGAACATACAACAAGGACACATACTCTACTCTGTTCATAGCAGCCTTATTTATAAGAGCCAGAAGGTGGAAAGAACCCAGATGCCCTTGAACAGTGGAATAGATACAGAAAATGTGGTACATTTACAGAATGGAGTACTACTCATTTACCAAAACTATGACTTCATGAAATTCATAGGCAAATGAATGGAACTAGAAAATATCCTGAGTGAGGTAACCCAATCACAAAAAACACACCGGGTATGCACTCACTGATAAATGAATATTAGCTCAAAAGCTCAAATTACCTATGATACAATCCACAGACCACATGAAGCTCAGGAAGGAAGACCAAAGTTTGGATGCTTCTGTCTGTCTTAAAAATATTCATAGGAGGAGATATGGAGACAAAGTTTGGAGCAGAGACTGAAGGAATGGTAGACAGTATTGCTGAAGCGAAGAAGTGCATGCTGACAGGAGCCTGGTATATCTGTCTCCTGAGAAGCTCAGCCAGAACGTTACAAATACAGAGGTGAATGATAGAGGCAAATCATTGACCTGAGAAAGGGGTCCACATTGGAGGAGTTAGAGAAAGGGTGGAAGGAGTTGAAGGGGCTGGCAGCCCCATTAGAACAACAGTACCAACCAATCAGAGCTCCCAGGGACAAAATCACTACCCAAAGACTACCCATGAACCTACCCATGGCTCCAGCTTTATATGTAGCAGAGGATGGTCTTGTTGGGCACAATGAAAGGAGAAGCCATTGGTCCTTACAAGGCTGAACCCTCCTTCCCCAAGTGTAGGGGAGTATCAGGGCAGGGAAGAGGGCAGGAGGTGGCTGGAGAGGGGGAACACACTTATAGTGGGAGAGGGCAGGATAGGGGGCTTATAGTTGGGGAACAATGAAAGAGAATAACATTTGAAGGCAAATAAAAAATATCCAGGGCGAGGGGAGAACCAGCTAGAAGGGGATTGGTATTCAGCGTGTGGGGTTTTGTGGCCATGGTGAGTCCCCGAGTCCAATGGCCCCCCAGAAGCATCTGTGGGACTTCGGGGCTGGGTTCATACAAAATGTTAAATGCAGTGGATCCTTTGGAATGTCTCAGGGTATAGCCTCTTCTGGGGAGCAGACTAGCTAGCAGTCTGTCCCAGCAGAAAAAAGGAGGTGGCAGAGGCTATCCGTTTTTGTTTTGTTTTGTTTTGTTTTTGTTATTCCAAATATATTTGCAAATTGTTCTTTCTTACTCCATGAAGAATTGAGTTGGAAATTTGATGGGGGTTGCTTTGAATCTGTAGATTGCTTTTAGCAAGGTGCCAGTTTTTACTAGATTAATCCTGCCAATCCATGAGCCTGGGAGATCTTTTCAGTTTCTGAGATCTTCTTCAATTTCTTTCTTCAGAGACTTGAAGTTTTTTGTCATAGGATCTTTCACTTGCTTGGTTAGAGTCACACCCAGGCATTTTATATTATTTGTGTCTATTGTGAAAGCTGTCATTGCCATCGTTTCTTTCTTAGCCTGTTTATCCTTTTGAGCAGAGGAAGGCTACTGTTTTATTTGAGTCAACTTTTGTCCAGCCAATTTGTTGAAGTTGTTTATCATGTTTAACAGTTTCTGGTGTAATTTTCTGGGGTCGTACATATATTATCATATCATCTGCAAATATTGATATTTTAGCATCTACCTTTCCAATCTGCGTACCTTTGATTTTTTTTTGTTGTATAATTTCTCTGGGTAGGACTTCAAGTGCTATATTAAATAGGTAGGGAGAGATTAGGCAGCTTTGTCTAGTCACTGATTTTAGTGGCATGGCTTCAAATTTCTCTTTTGATGTTGGCCACTGGTTGGCTGTATATTACTTTTACTATGTTTAGGTATGGGCCTTGAATTCTTTATCTTTCCAAGACTTTTATCATGATGGAGTGTTGAATTTTGTCAATGCTTTCTCAGCAGTTAATGAAAGGATCATGTGGTATTTTTTTTCATTGAGTTTGTTTTATAGTGGATTACATTAACAGATTTCTGTATATTGATCATGATGGATGATCATTTTGTTGTGTTCTTGAATTCAATTTGTGAGAATTTTATTGAGTATTTTTGCATCAGTATTCATAAGAGAAATTGGTCCAAAGTTCTCTTTCTTTGTTGGGTCTTTGTCGTCATTTAATTATAAATGTAATTGTGGCTTCATAGAATGAATTGAATAGTATTTCTTCTGTTGCTCTTTTATGGAATAATTTGAGAGTATTAGTATTAGGACTTCTTTGATGGTCTGATAGAATTCTGCGCTAAACTGATCTGGTCTGGGGCTTCTTTTTGGTTGGGAGACATTTTTTTTCCATGTGGAGAGGTTTAATGAGAGAAGAAGAAGAGAGAAGAGGAAAGGAGGCTAGCCATGGGCATATGGGGGGGAGGGAGTATGGGGAGAAAAGAGACAAGGAAGAGCAGAGAAGAACAAAGAGAACAAGTTGGGAGACATTTTTAATGACTGCTTCTATTCCTTTAGGGATTATGGGACTGTTTAGATGGTTTATCTGATTCTGATTTAACTGGTGTCTGTCCAGGATATTTTCCATTTCCTCCAGATTTTCCAATTTTGTTGAGTATAGACTTTTGTAGTAGGATCTGTTGATTTTTTTCAACTTTCTTGGTTTCTGTTGTTATGTCTCCCTCTTCATTTCTGATTATATTAATTTGGATACACTCTCTGTGCTCTCTGGTTAGTGTGGCTAAGGGTTTATCTATCTTGTTGAATTTCTCAAAGAACCAGCTCCTGGTTTTGTTGATTTTGTTTCTACTTGGTTGATTTCAGCCCTGAATTTGAATGTTTCCTGTCATTACTCCTCTTGGGTTTATTTGTTTCTTTTTGTTCTAGAACTTTTAGGTGTGCTGTCAAGCTGCTAATGTATGTTCTCTCCTGTTTCATTTTGGAGGCACTCACAGCTGTAAGATTTCCTCTTAGCACTACTTTCATTGTATCCCATAAATTTGGGCATGTTTTGACTTCATTTTTATTGAGTTCTAAAAAGTCTTCATTTTCTTTATTTCTTCCTTGACTAAGATATCATAGAGTAGAATGTATTCAGCTTCCATGTGTATGTGTGCTTTCTGTTGATTTTGTTGTTGAAGAACAGCCTTATTCCATGGTCATCTGATAGAATGCATGGGATTATTTCAATCTTCTTATATTTGTTGAGACCTGTTTTGGGACTGATTATATGATCAATTTTGGAGAAAGTCTTATGATGTTCTGAGAAGAAAGTATATTCTTTTGTTTTAGCATGAAATGTTCTATAGGTATCTGTTAAAACCATTTGGTTCATAACTTCTGTTACTTTCACTGTGTCTCTGTTCAATTTCTGTTTCCATGATCTATCCATTGATGAGAGTGGAATGTTGAAGTCTCCAACTATTATTGTTTGAGGTACATTCTGTTCTTTTATCTTTAGTAAAGTTTCTTTTATGAATATGTTTGCCATTGCATTTGGATAATAGTTGTCTAGAATTGAGAGTTCAGCTTGATGGATTTTTCATTTGATGAATATGAAATGTCCTTCCTTATCTTTTTTAATAACTTTTCTTTGAAAATCGATCATATTCGACATGAGAATGGCTACTTCAACTTTTTTTGAGGGGACCATTTGCTTGGAAAATGTATTTTCCAGTCTTTTACTCTGAGGTAGTGTCTGTTTTTCTCACTGTGCTTTGTTTTTTGTATGGAGCAAAATGCTGGGTCCTATTAACTTATCCAGTTTGTTAGTCTATGTCTTTTTTTCTTACCTAACATTTTTTCCATCTTTATTAAATTGGGTATTTCTTATTTACATTTCAATTGTTATTCCCTTTCCAAGTTTCCAGGCCAACATCCCCCTAATCCCTCCCCCTCCCATTCTATATGGGTGTTTCCCTCCCTATCCTCCCCACATAACTGCCCCCCCCCAACAATCCTGTTCACTGGGGGTTCAGTCTTGGCAGGACAAAGGACTTACCCTTCCACTGGTGCCCTTACTAGGCTATCCATTGCTACCTATGCAGTTGGAGCCCAGGGTCAGTCCATGTATAGTCTTTGGGTAGTGGCTTAGTCCCTGGAAGCTCTGGTTGGTTGGCATTGATATTCATATAGGGTCTCAAGCCCCTTAAAGCTCTCTCAGTCCTTTTTCTGAATCCTTCAATGGGGGTCCCATTCTCAGTTCTGTGGTTTGTTGCTGTCATTCGCCTATGTATTTGATGTATTCTGGCTGTGTCTCTCGTTAGAGATCTACATCTGGTTCCTGTCAGCCTGCACTTCTTTCCTTCATCCATCTTATGTAGTTTGGTGGCTGGATATGTATGGGCCACATGTGGGGCAGGTTCTGAACGGGCGTTCCTTCAGCCTCTGTTCTAAACTTTACCTCCCTACTCCCTGCCAAGGGTATTCTTGTTTCCCTTTTAAAGAAGGAATGAAGCATTTGATTATTTCCTGCCTTCTACTCCTCCTGGGTGGTGTATTTGCTTCTTTTTGTTCTAGAGCTTTTAGGTGTGCTGTCAAGCTGCTGATATATGCTCTCTCCTGATTTCTTTATGCAGGCATTACAAGGTACGAGTTTTGCTTTTAGGACAGCTTTCATTGTTTCCCATAATTTTGGGTCAGTTGTAAATTAATCTTATATTAATTACAAGAAGTCTTTAATTTCTTTCTTTATTTCTTCCTTGACCAGGTTATCATTGAGTAAAACATTTTCAACTTCCATGTATATGTAGGCGTTCTACCCTTATTGTTATTGAAGACCAGCTTTAGCCTGTGGTGGTCTGATAGTACACATGGGATTATTTCTATCTTTCTGTGCCTGTTGAGGCCTGTTTTATGACCAATTATATGGTCAGTTTTGGAGAAAGTACCATGAGGTGGTGAGAAGAAGGTGTATCCTTTTTTTTTTTTTTTTAGGATAGAATGTTCTATAAATATCTGTTAAGTCCATTTGGTTCATAATTTCTCTTAGTCTGTCTATGTCTCTGTTTAATTTCTGTTTCCATGATCTGTCCATTGATGAGAATGGGGTGTTGAAATCTCCTACTATTACTGCATGAGGTGCAATGTGTGCTTTGAGCTTTAGTAAGATTTCTTTTATGTATGTAGGTGCCCTTGTATTTGGAGCATAGAAATTTAGGATTGAGAGTTCATCTTGGTGGATTTTTCCTTTGATGAATATGAAGTGTCCTTCCTTATCTTTCTTGATGACTTTTGGTTGAAAATCTATTTTATTCGATATTAGAATGGCTACTCCAGCTTGTTTCTTCAGACCATTTTCTTTGAAAGTCGTTTTCCAGCCTTTTACTCTGAGGTAGTGTCTGTCATTGTCTCTGAGGTGTGTTTTCAGTAGGCAGCAAAATGTTTGGTCCTCATTGCATAGCCAGTTTGTGAATCTGTGTCTTTTTATTGGGGAATTGACTCCATTGATGTTGAGAGATATTAAGTAATAGTGATTGTTGCTTCCTGTAATATTCATGTTTGGATGTGAGATTATGTTTCTGTGCTTATGTTCTCTTTGTTTTGCTGCAGAACAATTAGTTTCTTGCTTTTTCTAGGGTATAACTTGCCTCCTTGTGTTGGGCTTTACCATTTATTATCGTTTGTATGGCTGGATTTGTAGAAAGATATTGTGTAAATTTGGTTTTGTCATGGAATTTCTTGGTTTCTCCATCTATGCTAATTGAGAGTTTTGCTGGATACAGTAACCTGGGCTGGCCTTTGTGTTCTCTTAGGGTCTGTTTGACATCTGTCCAGGATCTTCTGGCTTTCACAGTCTCTGGTGAGAAGTTTGGTGTAATTCTGATAGGTCTGCCTTTATATGTTACTTTACCTTTTCCCCTTACTGCTTTTAATATTCTTTCTTTGTTTTGTGCATTTGGTGTTTTGACTATTATGTGACGGGAGGAGTTTCTTTTCTGGTCCAATCTATTTGGAATTCTGTACGCTTCTTGTACATTTATGGCCATCTCTTGCTTTAGGTTAGGGAAGTTTTCTTCTATGATTTTGATTTTTTTAAAGATATTTACTGGTCCTTTGAGTAGGGAGTCTTCACTCTCTTCCATACCTATTATCCTTAGGTTTGATCTTCTCATTGTGTTCTGGATTTCCTGTATGTTTTGGCCAGTAGCTTTTTCTCTTTTACATTATCTTTGACAGTTGAGTTGATGATTTTTATGGAATCTTCTGCTACTGAGATTCTCTCTTCTATCTCTTGCATTCTGTTGGTGATGCTTGTATCTATGGCTCCTTGTCTCTTCCTTTGGTGTTTTATATCCAGGGTTGTCTCCCTTTGTGTTTTCTTTATTGCTTCTATTTCCATTTTTATTTCCTTCACCTGTATGATTGTGTTTTCCTGTAATTCTTTCAGGGATTTTTGCATTTCCCCTCTATAGGCTTCTGCTTGTTTATTTGTGTTTTCCTGCATTTTTCTATGGGAGTTCTTTATGTCTTTCTTGAAGTCCTCCATCATCATGATCAAATGTGATTTTGAATTCAGATCTTGCTTTTCTGGTGTGTTTGGATATTCAGTGTTTGCTTTGGTGGGAGAGTTGGGCTCTGATGATGCCATGTAGTCTTGGTTTCTGTTGTTGGATACCTGTGCTTGCCTTTTGCCATCAGGTTGTCTCTGGTGTTACCTTGTTCTGCTATTCCTGACAGTGGTTAGACTGTCCTGTAGGCCTGTTTGTCAGGAGTGCTGTAGATCTGTTTTCCTGTTCTCTTTCAGCCAGTTATGGGAACAGAGTGTTCTGCTTTCAGGTGTGTACTGGTGTGTCCTGTCTACTGGTCTTCAAGTGTTCCTGTGGGTGTGTGTCCTGAGTCTACCAGGCAGGGCACTGTGAGCAGAAAAGTTGATCTTTCCTCTGGTCTCAGGCCTGGAGTCACTTCTCACACCTGGTTTCAGCTCTCAGTGGGGGCAGTCACCAGAAGGTCCTGCCCCGCCTTCGCTTGGGACCCTGTGCACAGGGGGCCCAGTTGGCACCAGGTGTTGTCCTCTAGAGTCAGAATTGTGGGCAGTGAGTAGTTTCCTCTGGCTTCCCAGGCATGTCTGCCCCTCTGAAGGTCTAACTCTCCCCCCAAAGGGTTTTGGGTACTGGGAACTGTTTGACCAGGTCCCTTCAGATCCAGATGGTGTCTGAACTTCAGCGTTGAGTGCTCCTATCTTCCTGTTTCCAGAGGCCCTATACAGTTTCCTCTTGGGCCAGGAATGTGGGCAAGGGTGGGCAGTACTGGTGTCCCTCCTGCCCTGCAGTCTCTGAAGTGCCCACCTTTCTGGGTTGGGAGCTCTCTGCTCCCAAGGGTTTTGGGAGCAGAGAGCTCTGGGATGGGATCAGCGAGGTTTGGTTCCCAGCTAGAAACCGGAAGTGCCTGGTCCCAGAGGCATTTTGCCTTTGAGAGTCCTGAGTCCACCAGGCTGGTCACTTGGAGCGGAAAAGTTGGTCTTACCTCTGGTCTTGAGCCTGAAGTTGCTTCTCTGAGCCAGTGTTTCAGCTCTCCGTGATGGCAGCAACCAGAAGGGCCTGCCCCACCTTCGCTCGGGACCCTGTGCACAGGGGACCCAGATGGTGCTAGGCATTTTCCTCTAGTGTCAGAAATGTGGGCAGAGAGTAGTCTACTCTGGCTTCCTAGGCGCGTCTGCCCCTCTGAAGGTCTAGCTCTCCTTCCCTTGGGATTTGGGTGCAGGGAGCTGTTTGACTGGGTCCCTTCAGATTCCGGTGATGTCTGCACCACAGCGTTGAGTGACCCTATCTTACTGTTCCCAGAGGCCCTATACAGTTTCCTCATGGTCCAGGGATGTGGGCAAGGATGGGCAGTACTGGAAGTCTCTCCTGCCCTGCAGTCTCAGGAGTTCCCACCTATCTGGCTGTTGAGCTCTCTCTCCCACGGGTTTTGGGAGGAAGGAATTGTGCTTTTTTGGGTTTTTTGAAAGAACTTTACTTTCGTGCCTTTCCTAGCATGTAGTTTCCCTGCTTTTGTTGGAGTTTTCAATCTATTATTTTTTGTAGGAATGGATTTGTGTAAAGATATTGTGTAAAGTTTGTTTTGCCATGGAATATCTTGGTTTCCTCATTCATATTAATTGAGAATTTTGCCTGGGTTGGTATTTGTGTTCTATTAGGTTCTGTGTGACATCTGTCCAGGATCTTCTGGCTTTTAGAATCTCTGGTAAGAATTATGGTATATTTCTGACATGTCTGTATTTATATGTTAAGTGAGAATTTTGCCTGGGTTGGTATTTGTGTTCTATTAGGTTCTGTGTGACATCTGTCCAGGATCTTCTGGCTTTTAGAATCTCTGGTAAGAATTATGGTATATTTCTGACATGTCTGTATTTATATGTTAAGTGACTCCTTTTCCATTACTGCTTTTAATATATATATATATATATATATATATATACATATATATACATATATATGTATATATTTGCATTTGGTGGTTAGATTATTATGTGAGAGTAAGGGATTATTTTCTGGTTCAATCTGTTTGGTTTTCTTTAGGCCTCTTATATGTTCATGGGCATCTCTTCAGGTTAGGGACATTTTCTTCTATCATTTTGTTCAAGATATTTACTGGCCCTTTAAGTTGGGAATCTTCACTGTCTTCTATACCTATTATAATTAGGTTTGGTCTTCTCATTGTTTCCTGGATTTTCTGGATGTTTTGGGTTAGGGGCTCTTTGCATTTTGCATTTTCTTTGACTGTTGTGTCAATGTTTTCTATGAAAAATTTGCACCTGAGATTCACTGTTTTACCTTGCTGATGGAGAGTAGCAAGATCCTTACCTTAGTTACTCTGTGGTTCCTGATGTGTGTGGTCTCCTAGTTGGTCATTCTTTGGCCATTTTTTGTAGCAAAATATTTGTCTAACATGTGAACTTAGGGGCAAAACACTCCTGAGAGACCAGCTCTCTGGGAGGCATTTGTGTCTGCAGAGTTGTGCCACAGTGTTAACTCTGGGGTGCAGATGGATACTGGAAGGCTCCCTACTAAAAGTCTTATTCCATTTTCCCATAGACATTTTTACAAGCAACAATTTCTATGTAAAGCATAAATTCACTTATCAGGATGGATAACATTATTTATACTTGTATTTACTTTTTCTGTCCAAGGTATACTGTACTATAAGTTGCACATACATGCATTCTGTGTTTTAAACTTCTATCATTTTCTTTTGTAGATTTGCAATAATTTTCCTGCTATCATTGATTATTTACCAGGAAGACACAGAAAATTACTTAAAAATTTTGCCTTTGCAAAACATTACTTTTTGGCCAAAGTAATACAGCATCAAGAGTCACTGGATATTAACAATCCTCGGGACTTTATTGATTGTTTCCTGATCAAAATGGAGCAGGTAAAATGTTAATAAAACTCCAATTTAGTTATTTGACTGCTTGAGCATTTTTTGTTCCATGAATTGTCCGTGTTTACAGGGACATTTAAATGGTTCAGACTGGCAATTTTTGACAAGCACTTTATGTGCCTAATGTGTACATGAATTTTCAGTAAGCATTTCAGACATTATAAAGTTCAGTAATTTGATTATATTGGCCCTATTTTGTAGACAAAAATAACCTTGATAAAGAGTCATATGTTGCAATGTGTCCATAAAATGGATATATTTCCAAAATTCTCAAAAAAAATGTCATGTCATATAATAGAGATGAATACTTTCTTTGTAGACAATATATCAAAACTTAGAAAAGCAGCTCAAGATAGGCAGACTACCTACAACATCTGCAGGTGGAATTTTAAGATACCAAATCTTATAATATTAGCTATGTATGGGTGAGGGGCTTTCAGATGAATTCTAAGGTGTAGGTTGTAGCATGAGAAGGAAATCATTAGTGCCAAGGATGAAAGATTTCTTAACTGTGTAACTTCAACTGAATTTACATGGATATGGAATTATAGATTAATTTTAAGGCACCTATATGAATAAATGATTCTGTCATGGCTTCATTTTGTTGAAAAGCCACTCGTTTCCGTTGAATTCTGTTGGAACTCTCTTTGTTGGTCTTCATTTTGTTAGCACTCCATCTGATCCACCGACATATACACTTATGCTAGCTGTGTAATGTATTTTCTTTCTTATTCAAGCAGTATACTTACATGATGATTCAGTGACCTTCCAGTTTTCTTTACTACATTTACAATTGAGACCTTTATTGTTATGACTAGCTCCCATATCACATGACGTCTGCTTTTTATCCTTATGTATGTTATGAGTGAAACCTGTTTTTTACAAAAAGGACATGGGGACAATTTCTTTTGTTTATCTATTTTTGGGAATGCAGTAGGCTTCATGTCTCACCTGACTGAAGAGTCTCATGAAAATTTTTCCACACAAGAAACTTGGTGTAAGACTGGAAGATAGGGCATGGGGTGTACATATCTCCTGAGCACAGGCCAGTTTCTTCATTTGCTAAACTCTCTAAGGTCTGTCAGGTCAAACTTTCTATGTATAAGTAATTTTATTCACTCTAATATGCACATTGACAAACTATTTGCTGGATAACACAGGAAAAACACAACCCAAAGACGGAGTTTACTTGTGAGAACTTGATCTTCACAGCATCTGATCTCTTTGCTGCTGGGACAGAGACAACTAGTACAACCCTGAGGTACTCTCTGCTGCTCCTGCTCAAGTATCCAGAAGTGACAGGTAAGGACATAGGTGGGAAGCAAGTGGTTTCAGAAAGAAATTAGAAGATACCCCTGAGTTCTTCATTTTGCTTGTCTAAGAGAAACCTCACAATTTAATCTTTTGCAGAACTACAATCTGCTACATTTTCCAGTAGGACTGAAGTGAGATATCTTAGTCCATAGCAGAGGAGGATGCTGTATAAAAGTGAAGACACAAGGCAGGAGAAAAAATAAAGATCACTAAAGTCCGGATTTAGTGCATAGATTTCATAGCAAGTGATTGTGTTCATTCAAATTGTTTTAAAAATACAAGTTAGTTTAAATAGGAAAAAGCCAAACTGAATAGCAGATCCATTCTTGAAGGTATTTTTCCTTATTCTTATAATTCTTTTCTTGTTATAGAAACTTTTTTTTACAGAAAATAAATATCAGTTTTAGAATTTAATGAGAGGACATTTCCTTTTAGGCAGAATTTCTAAAAAATCTCCACATCTGTTATTTTAGAAATCTGCTTCCCTAAAATATTATTTAACAAAGAACAAATTATTGAACAACTATAAATTTTTAAATTAAAAATTTTCTATGTATATGAATGTTTTGCCTACATTTATTTCTGTGTACCATGTGCATGTCTATTGCCCACAGAGGTTAGAAGAGGGAATCATAGATCTAGAACTGTAGGTTATACATGGTTATGATCCAATGTATGAATGATGGGAATTGAATCTAGGTCTTTTCAGGAGCAACAAGTGCTCTTAACCTCTCAGCCATTTTTTTTATCTTTATTAAGTAGTTAATCAATTAACAAACTCAAACACTGCTCCCCCTCCCAGCCCTTCCCTCACAGAGTTCCTCCCCCCTCCCATTCTCTTCTGAGAGGGTGAGGCCCTCTAGGTTTTCCCCAACCCTGGCACATCAAGTATCTGGCAGATTAGGTGCATTCTCCCACTTAGGCCCAACAAGATAGCCCTATAATTTTCTCTTTTAAGAACATCTCTATAATTTTTCTTAAAGAGTTACAAACAAGAGCAGTCAGATGCCTCAATGAGGAAAGGTTCTTGCTGAAAAATCTATATTCCTTGCTCCCAGGTATATGGTGGAAGAAGAGAATGGACTCCTTGATGTCATAGGTCTTCCTCCATACACACACTGCAGCACATGCAAAACTGCACATCCACATGCCCACATTCATGTCCTCATGTGAATGCATGCACACGCATAAACATACTACACACACACACACACACACACACACACACACCACATACAAAGTCAGAGACAGAGAGGAGGAGAAAAAGAGAGAGAGAGAGAGAGAGAGAGAGAGAGAGAGAAAAAAAATGTAAGAAAGTAACCTGAACTATGTCACACATGTGAAAAAAAACTTTGCAATTTTGCCACAAGTCCACTCAAGCGATGATTATTATTTCTTTTCTTCTGTTTTTAATTGATTATTTTATTTGTTTACATTTCCAATGTTGGAAATTTTTTTCCAGCCTCATACCCTAAGGTAGTATCTATCTTTATCACTGAGAATTGTTTCCTGTATGTACAAACATGCTTGGTCCTATTTATCTAACCAGTATGCTAGTGTACATCTTTTTATTGGGGAATTGAGCCCATTGATATTGAGATATTCACTACCAATGATTGTTGCTTCCTGATATTTTTGTTGTTAGAGGAGGTTTTATTGTTTGTGTGGTTCTCTTCTTTTTTTTTTTTGACAGAAGATTAATTTCTTGTTTTTTCTTGGGTGCAATTTCCCTCCCTGTGTTGGGATTTTTTTCTGTCATCCCTTGTAGGGCTGGATTGGTGGAAAGATATTGTTCAAATTTGGTTTTGTCATGGTTTCTTCTATGGTAATTGAGTGTTTTGCTGGATATAGTAACCTGGGCTGGCATTTTTGTTCTCTTTGGGTCTGTATGACATCTGTCCAAGACCTTCTGGCTTTTAGTGTATCTGTTGAAAAGTATGGTGTAATTCTGAGACATCTGCCTTTATATGTTACTTGGCCTTTTATCCTTACCACATTTAATATTCTTTGTTTTGTGCAGTTGGTGTTTTGATTACTATGTGACCAGAGGAACTTCTTTTCTCATCCAATCTATTTGGGTTTCTGTAGATTTCTTGTATGTTTATGGGCATCTCTTTCTTTAGTTAGGGAAGTTATCTTCTATGATTTTCTTGAAGTTGTTTACTCACCTTCTGTGTTGGGAATCTTCACTCTCTTCTATTCCTATTATTCTTTGGTTTGGTCTTTTCATCCTAAATTTCTTGGATGTTTTGGGTTAGGAGCTTTTTTGTCCTTTGCCTGGTACTGTTGTGTCAATATCTTCTTTGCTACCTTCTACACTTTAGATTCTCTCTTCTATCTCTTGTATTCTGCTGGTGATGCTTGTATCTGTGATTTCTGTCCTCTTTCCTAGGTTTTCTGTCTCCAGGATTGT
This sequence comes from Rattus rattus, assembly GCF_011064425.1. Taxonomy (NCBI): domain Eukaryota; kingdom Metazoa; phylum Chordata; class Mammalia; order Rodentia; family Muridae; genus Rattus; species Rattus rattus. Next base: position 141,260,859 of record NC_046156.1, on the reverse strand, counting down.
CTCCCTTTGTGATTTTTTTATTGTTGCTATTTCCATTTTTAGATCCTGCACAATTTTGTTCAATTCCTTCACTTATTTGATTGTGTTTTCCTGTATTTATTTATGGCATTTATGTGTTTCTTCTTTAAGGGGTTCTACCTGTTTACCTGTCTTCTCTTGTATTTATTTAAGGGAGCTATTTATTTCCTCCATTAGGTCCTCTATCATCTTCAGGAGATGGGATTTTAGATCAGAATCTTGCTTTTCAGGTGGGTTATGGTATCCAGGGCTTGCTGTGGTGGGAGAATTGGGTTTTGATGTTGCCACATACCATTGGTTTCTGTTTCTTATATTCTTGTGCTTGTCTTTCATCATTTGGTTATCTCAGATATTAAGTGGCCTTGCTGTCTCTGACTGAAGCCTGTTCTGCCTTTGAGCCTGGTTATATTGTGCTTTTTGCGGTCAGATTGTCTTTAGGTATGGAAGGGAGTCTTGAGAGACTGATCTGTGTGCTTGACTGTGTCAGAAGTCCTGAGAGTCAAGCTGTCTCTGGATGTTGACAATGTGCAGAAGGGGACTCTAGCACAAGATCTGCTCCCAGTTGTACATGTCTCTAGAAGATCTTGCATCCTCTGAACCTTGGAGGGGTTCTCAGTTATGTTAGGTATTGGGGTATGGCAAAGGACTCACCTGTGTGCCTGGGGGTGTCAGAAATCCTGGGAATCAAGCTTTCTCTAGGTTTGGGCAGGGTGGGGATCAAGTGGAGTACAGGATATGCTCCCCAGCACAGATTTAAATTGTAAGGTATTTGTATCTCTGGCAAGGTGGGAGGTTCTGCTTCCTCTGTACCCTGGATGGGGGGCCCTGCTAGACCAGGGATTGGGGAGTAGGGGACACACTTGTGAGCCTGGATGTGTCAGAACTCCTGGGGGTCAAACTGTCTCTGGGTGTGTGTGGGTAGAGCTGGAGAACAGGATCTACTTCCAGGCACAGTTAGAGATCTGAAATAAGATGTGTCTGCAGCAGGGTGGGAGATCTTTGGTGACGATAATTTCAAAGCTGAATTAATACTTTTAAGTTCAGAGGAGTTGAGATTGCTTACTAAAATTAACCAATGAAGGAGCTCACTTGGGCCCACAGCTCTTTGTACCCATATTTCACTAGGAGAAAGCAGGACTCCAGGAGTGCTGAAACATAGGTTTACAGGAATGTCAAGCCACCGTCAGAGACATCAAGACCAGCTAACACCAGAGACACCCTTATGGTGAGAGGCTAGCACAGGAACTTAAGCAACAGAAACCAAGACTATTTGACATCACCAGAACCCAATACTCTTTTTTTTTTCTTCTTTCGGAGCTGGGGACCGAACCCAGGGCCTTGTGCTTCCTAGGCAAGCGCTCTACCACTGAGCTAAATCCCCAACCCGAACCCAATACTCCTAATCCGGAAAGTTCTGGATACCCAAACAAAACAGAAAAGCAAGATTTGGATTTAAAAATCACATATAATGATAATGATAGAGGACTTTAAGAAGTACATAAGTAACTCCCTTAAAGACAGCATGAGAATACAGATGAAAAAGTAGAAGACCTTAAAGAGGAAATACAAAAATCTCTTAAAGAATTACAAAAAAACACAACCAAACAGGTAAAAAAATTGAACAAAACATTCCATGATCTAAAAGTGGAAATAGAAGCAATAAAGAAATCACAAAGGGAGACAACCTAGAGATAGAAAACATAGGGAAGAGATCAGGAGACATGGATGGCAAGCATCATCAACAAATACAAGAGATAGAACAGAGAATATCAGGGGAAGAAGATACATAGAAAACACTGACACAAACATCAAAGAAAATGTAAAATGTAAAAATCTCCTAACCCAAAATATTCAGGACACAATGAGAAGACCAAACCTCATTATAATAGGTATAGAAGATAGTGAATTTTCCCAACTTAAAGGCCCAGTAAATATCTTCAACAAAATGACAGAAGAAAACTTCCCTAACCTAAAAAAGAGATACCCATAAACCGAAAAGAAGCCTACAGAACTCCAAATAGGTGGGACCAGAAAAGAAATTCTTTTTGTGGAATACTTTGAACAGTATTGGTATGAGGACTTCTATGAAAGTCTGATAGAATTCTGCACTAATCCAATCTGGTCCTGGGCTCTTTTTGGTTGGGAGACTTAATAACTGCTTCTATTTCTTTAGTAGTGATGGGGTTATTTAGATGGTTTATCTGATCCTGATTTAACTTTAGCACCTGGTATTTGTCCATCAAATTGTAAAATTTCTCTAGATTTTCCAGTTTTGTTGGATATAGGCTTTTGTAGTAGGATCTGATTTTTTTTTTAAATTTCATCAGATTCTGTCATTATGTCTTTCTTTTCATTTCTGATATCTGACACAAAGTCATAAGAAGTAATGGGCTACAGAAATTTGGAGTACTCATGGGGAGATTGAAATGTAAAGGAGGCTGCTGGGCATCACACCTAAAAACTCACTGATCATTTCAGAACAACTGATGGATAATAAAAATGTGAGAAGAGAACAAGGAAGTAAGCAGAAATAAGTGGTTGATAATATGAAACATATAATTGGACATGTTTCAGTAGAACTTTGAAACATCTACTTGAGTATTTCAAAATAATTCCAATAAAATGAAAAAAAATCTAAACTGATAAAGAGAAATAGAGTTAAGTCCAAGGTATCATCAACAATGAAAACAGTCATTGTTTTCTTACCAGGCACGGATTCTCCTCTCCTCCCTCTTCTCTTCCCAGTCCCATTTTTGTAAGTGCCTCCCCAATTGGTCCCTCCCCTTCTCCTCAGAAAAGAGGAGTCCCCTGGGGTCCCACTCCACTCTGGGGCATCTAGTCCCAGCAAGACTAGGCATACCCTTTTCCACTGAGGCACAATCAAGCAGTCCAGGTAGGGAGAAGGGGTTCCAATGACAAGGACCAATACCAAAACACCCCTCCATTTCACTTGTTAAGGGCCCTATATGAAGACCAACTTGTAAATTTGCTAAAAATGCATGGGGGGGTGCTCTAGGTTCAGCTCCTGCATGCTTTCTGGTTGGTGGTAGGGCACAGATTTTATGTAGTAACAAAGATTTAACCAATGAATAGAACACAGTTGCCCTATGAGAATTAGACTCAGGGAAATTTGTTTATGTTTAACACATCTACAAAATATGAAACCCCAATTCCCACATGAAGAATTAAATTTCTCCAATGATAGATAAGAATGAAATAGTCATTACATATAAACATAAATTTCAGGAGAAATTGTTAGAATGCGGCCATATTCAGCAAGTTACACAGTCTTACATACCTTTGGAAATTTCATACAAACATTCACACAATGCCATTAAAATGATTTTTTAAATGTATTATATTGTTTTGGTATAAACATAGTTGTTTAATAGCTTTCTTCTATAAAAGCTATTTTTCTTGAATTAATGTTCTCTTCATTGTTTGAAATCAATATCAAATTTAAGTATGCTAATTTATATATAAGGGTTATATAGTTTGACACCTAATATATTGGATGTTAGTATTTATATCATAGCAACTGTCACTTCATTAGCATATATCATGTTTTCAAAATATTGCCAGGCATGCTCATCTAGCATCCTGCAAGCAACCCTGAGTTATGACCAGTGTGCCACTTCTTTCCATTTCTGTCATTTTTCACTGTCTTGAAACAGCCAAAGTCCAGGAAGAGATTGACCATGTGATTGGCAGACACAGGAGCCCTTGCATGCAGGACAGGCATCACATGCCCTACACTGATGCTGTATTGCATGAGATACAGCGATACATTGACCTCCTTCCCACCAGCCTTCCCCATGCACTGACCTGTGACATGAAATTCAGAGATTATTTAATTCCCAAGGTAAGCTTCCTTCTTCTACACTGTGCCTTAATGGTCTTGATCTCACATGAGTGAGTGACATTAGATCATTGGTCCAAGATATTGGATCTTGCAATTTCAGATTATCAATGTTAAAGAGAAAGAATATATATATATATATATATATATATATATATATATATATATATACCTTCAAGGAGTTTAGGTGATTAAGCCAACCAAAGTACAGATAGCATATTCAAAATCAGACTGTCCTAGAATTCTTAAGAATTTACTCAGTGGTTGATTGCAGTTTTCTGTCCCCATAATAACAAACACTTTAAGTATGGAACATGGATAAACTTTATGCTATTTCCAGTAAGAGCTGGAGAGTAAATTTTTAGATCAAGTCTTAGTTTTTGGCTCTGTAGGACTTCCAAATTTATCTTGGCTATTCACATTTCAAACAAAATTTAAAGTTCAGATTATAGGTCTCTGGGAAGATTCTTCTATGATTTTATCAGAATGCCAAGAAGAATATAGGTACATTTAGCATAATTCATATATTGACCTATTAAATATTCCAGTTCATATAATTATGTCCTCTGTTTCAGGGTTGGCTTGCATGTCATTGTCCTTTAATAGTTTGCTACTAGTTAAAGCTTTGGCAGAAAAATGGACAAATGAGATACTACAGGGTTCCCATGTTGTAAGGTGGGCTGGAGCATGTTAACTATGCTGTTAGTGGATATGCCTACATCTTGTCTTAAGGTGATATTTAGATCTCTCCATTACAGGAGTTCTGCTCTTTTGTAGTTAATAAAACCTATGGTATAGCTCATTGGCATCTTATGAATATCCCATTTATGTGAGTCATCTGATCAGTTTTGCAGTTTCAATGTTTATACTCAAGTAAACTGATGTCTCTGACTGAAGTCCCTAGAAAATCACGAAGTTTCTAAGTCTGTCATCTCTTTAGTTTTTTTCCCCAGTTGTCTTGACTATGAAAAGACCTCACCTATGCTTTAAAATTAAAGCAAATAAACTGTGTGTCAGGGAAAACTCTGAATAATTTGGTTTTGTCCATGTTATTGCACAAGACATTTTTACTTTCATCAGATACTACTTATGCAACACTGCTATGACTAGATACTTTCAATTTTCACACAAAACCTTACATTTGAAACCACATTTCAAGCATGCATGATGCAGTAATAACAGTGGCATAGGAAAGAAGTGGGTGGTGATGCATAACAGTGTTAATCCTGTTGATAACAGAACATACCATTACTTATTTGGAGGACACTGTATCAAGATTACTGCCACTGGACTACTGCCAACCCATTCCTGTGCATTACATGATCTGTCTGTCTAGATATACTCTTGTATATGTACCCTTGTTTGGGTATGATTTACTCATAAGCTTTTACTATGCCATGATCATTGTTTTGTAACCTTTTTATAACTTGACTTGTCTATTCTTTTTGTTTCCAGGGCACCACTGTCATAGCATCATTGACTTCTGTGTTGTATGATGATAAAGAATTCCCCAACCCAGAGAAGTTTGATCCTAGTCACTTTCTGGATGAGAATGGCAAGTTTAAGAAAAGTGACTACTTTTTCCCTTTCTCAACAGGTATTCAAAATTATTTCCTGGGCTTTTTGAATCTTATAATATTTCCACCTATTCTTTTGCAATGTTCCTTGAGCCTTACCTGCAGGACTTGTGTTGTAGATGTTTCTGCTGGAGCTAGACACCCAATGCTCAATTATTCTTTGAATTTTTATCAGTTATGGTTTTATATAAGGGTCTTTCTTTGTTGCAAAGGCAAGCTTCTTTGATGAATGTGAGAAAGACACTTGTCTGCAAATATAGATAAGTAGAAGCAGGACATCACTATCTCAGAGAAGTTGAATAAATTTCCAGTACCTCTTGGAGGGACTTTAAAAACAATTAGACAGAGACACACTTGGGAAGCCAGAAGAGACTACTCTCTGGCCACATTCCAGACTCTAGAGGAAAATGTCTAACACTATCTATGCCCCCCCCCGCAGTGCACAGGGTCCTGAGAGAAGGTGGGGGAGGCCCTTCTGGTGGCTGCCCTCACTGAGAGCTGAAACCCAGCTCTGAGGAGAGACTTCATGTCAGAGACAAGAGGAAAGACCAACTTTTCTGCTCCAAGTGACCAGCCTGGTGGACTCAGGACACAAAAATTCCTCTGGGACCAGACACTTCTGGTTTCTAGCTGGGGCCTGAACCTCGCTGATCCCGGCCCACAGCTCCCTGCTCCCAAACCCTGTGGGAGAGAGAGAGAGCTCATCGCCCAGACAGATGGGCACTCCTGAGATTGCAGGGCAAGAGAGACCACCAGTACTGCCCATCCTTGCCCACATCCCTGGCCCAAGAGGAAACTGTATAGGGCCTCTGGGAACAGGAAGAAGGGGGCACTCAAGCTGCAGGAACTCTGTGGTCTAGGCTGCGGTCCAGACTGCTCCTGTGTCTGAAGGGACCCAGTCAAACAGCTCCCTGCACCCAAATCACATGGGAGGGAGCTAGACCTTCAGAGGGGCAGACACACCTGGGAAGCCATAAGAGACTACTCTCTGCCCACATTCCTGACTTTAGAGGAAAACACATAGCACTATCTGTGCCCTCTGTGCACAGGGACACAAGAGAAGGTGGGACAGGCCCTTCTGGTTGATGCCCTCACTGAGAGCTGAAACCCAGCTACTAGCAGCGGCTTCAGGCCTGAAACTAGAGGTACAACTAACATTTCTGCTCCAAGTGACCTGCCAAGTGGCCTCAGGACACATGCCCACAGGAACACTTGAAGACCAGGACACAGGAATGACTACACGCCTGAAAGCAGAACACCCTGTTCGTATAACTGGCTGAAAGAACACAGGAAAACAGGTCTACAGCACTCCTGACAAACAGGCCTATAGGACGGTCTAACCACTGTCAGAAATAGCAGAACAAGGTAACACCAGAGACAACATGATGGCAAGAGACAAGCTCAGGAACCCAAGCAACAGAAACCAAGACTATATGGCATCATCAGAGCCCAATTCTCCCACCAAAGCAAACACTGAATATCCAAACACACCAGAAAATCAAGATCTAGATTCAAAATCATATTTGATTATGATGATGGAGGACTTCAAGAAAGAACATGAAGAATTCCCTTAGAGAAATGCAGGAAAACACAAATAAACAAGCAGAAACCTATAGAGAGGAAACACAAAAATCCCTGAAAGAATTATGGGAAAACACAATCAAACAGGTGAAGGAATTAAAAATGTATATAGAAGCAATAAAGGAAGCACAAAGGGAGACAAACCTGGAAATAGAACACCAAAGGAAGAGACAAGGAGCGGCAGATACAAACATCACCAACAGAATGCAAGAGATAGAAGAGGGTATCTCAGGAGTAGAAGATTTTATAGAAATCATCGACACAACTGCCAAAGATAATGTAAAACAGAAAAAGCTACTGGCCCAAAACATAAAGGAAATCCAGGACACAATGAGAAGATCAAACCTAAGGATAATAGGTATAGAAGAGATTGAAGATTCCCAAATCAAAGGACCTGGAAATATCTTCAACAAAATCATAGAAGAAAACTTCCCTAACCTAAAGAAAGAGATGCCCATGAACATACAGGAAGCTTACAGAACTCCAAATAGATTGGACCAGAAAAGAAACTCCTCCCGTCACACAATAGCTAAAATGCCAAATGCACAAAACAAAGAAAAAATATTAAAAGCAGTAAGGGAAAAAGGTCAAGTAACATACAGAGGCAGACCTATCAGAATTACACCAGACTTCTCACCAGAGACTATGAAAGTCATAAGATCCTGGACAGATGTCATACAGACATAAGAGAACAAAAATGCCAGCCAAGGTTACTGTATGCAGCAAAACTCTCAATTAACATAGATGGAGAAACCAAGATATTCCATGACAAAACCAAATTTACACAATATCTTTCTACAAATCCAGCCCTACAAAGGATAATAAATGATAAACCCCGACACAAGGAGGTAAGCCACACCCTAGAAAAAAGCAAGAAATTAATCATTTTGTAACAAAACAAAGAAAAGCACACAAACATAATCTCACATTCAAACATGAATATAACAGGAAGCAACAATCACTATTCCTTAATATCTCTCAACATCAATCGAGCCAATTCCCCAATAAAAAGACACAGATTAACAAACTGAATACGAAATGAGGACCCAACATTTTGCTGCCTACAGGAAACACACCTCAGAGAAAAAGACAGACACTACCTCAGAGTAAAAGGCTGGAAAACAACCTTCCAAGCAAATGGTCTGAAGAAGCAAGCTGGAGTAGCCATCCTAATATCGAATAAGATTGATTTTTAACCAAAAGTCATCAAAAAGATAAGGAAGGACACTTCATATTCATCAAAGGTAAAATCCACCAAGATGAACTCTCAATCCTAAATATCTATGTTGCAAGTACAACGTCACCTACAAACATAAAAGAAACCTTACTAAGCTGAAACACACATTGCACCTCACACAATAATAGTAGGAGATTTCAACATCCCACTCTCATCAATGGACAGAAAAGGGAAACAGAAATTAAAAGAGACATAGACAGACTAAGAGACGTCATGAACCAAATGGACTTACCAGATATTTATAGAATATTCTATTCTATAAAAAAAAGGATATACCTTCTTCTCACCACCTCATGGTATGTTCTCCAAAATTGCCCATACAATTGGTCATAAAACAGGCGTCAACAGACGCAGAAAGATAGAAATAATACCATGCGTCCTATCAGACCACCACAGGCTAAAGCTGGTCTTCAATAACAATAAGGGAAGAACACCCACATATACATGGAAGTTGAACAATGCTCTACTCAATGATAACCTGGTCAAGAAAGAAATAAAAAAAGAAATTAAAGACTTCCTAGAACTTAATGAAAATGAAGGTACAACATATCCAAACTTATGGGACACAGTGTAAGCTGTGCTAAGAGGATAACTCATAGCTCTGAGTGCCTGCAGAATGAAACAGGAGAGAGCATATATCTGCAGCTTGACAGCACACCTAAAAGCTCTAGAACAAAAAGAAGCAAATACACCCAGGAGGAGCAGAAGGCAGGAAATAATCAAACTCAGAGCTGAAATCAACCAAGTAGAAACAAAAAGGAACATAGAAAGAATCAACAGAACCAAAAGTTGGTTCTTTGAGAAAATCAACAAGATAGATAAACACTTAGTCAGACTAACGAGAGGACACAGAGAGTGTGAACACATTTACAAAATCAGAAATGAAAAGGGAGATATAACTACAGAATCAGAGGAAATTCAAAAAATCATCAGATCCTACTACAAAAGCCTATATTCAACAAAACCTGAAAATCTGCAGGAAATGGACAATTTCCTAGACAGATACCAGGTACCGAAGTTAAATCAGGAACAGATAAACCAGTTAAACAACCCCATAACTCCTAACGAAATAGAAGCAGTCATTAAAGGTCTCCCAACCAAAAAGAGCCTAGGTCCAGACAGGTTCACTGCAGAATTCTATCAGACCTTCATAGAAGACTTTGTACCAATACTATCCAAACTATTCCACAAAATTGAAACAGATGGAGTGCTACCAAATTCCTTCTATGAAGCCACAATTACTCTTATACCTAAACCACACAAAGACCCAACAAAGAAAGAGAACTTCAGACCAATTTCCCTTATGAATATCGACGCAAAAATACTCAGTAAAAATCTGGTAAACCAAATCCAAGAGCACATCCAAACAATCATCCACCATGATCAAGTAAGCTTCATCGCAGGCATGCAGGGATGGTTTAATGTATGGAACACCATCAAAGTAATCCACTATATAAAGAAACTGAAAGAACAAAACCACATGATCATTTCATTAGATGCTGAGAAAGCATTTGACAAAATTCAACACCCCTTCATGATAAAAGTCCTGGAAAGATTAGGAATTCAAGGCCCATACCTAAACATAGTAAAAGCCATATACAGCAAACCAGTCGCTAACATTAAACTAAATGGAGAGAAACTTGAAGCAATTCCACTAAAATCAGGGACTAGACAAGGGTGCTCACTCTCTCTCTACTTATTCAATATAGTTCTCGACGTCCTAGCCAGAGCAATCAGACAACAAAAGGAGATCAAGGGGATACAGATTGGAAAGGAAGAGGTCAAAACATCACTATTTGCAGATGATATGGTAGTATTCTTAAGTGATCCTAAAAGTTCCACCAGAGAACTATTTAACCTGATAAAAACCTTCAGCAAAGTGCCTGGTTATAAAATTAACTCAAATAAATCAGTAGCCTTCCTCTACACAAGAGAAACAAGCCGAGAAAGAAATTAGGGAAATGACATGCTTCATAACAGTCCCAAATAATATAAAATACCTTGGTGTGACTTTAACCAAGCAAGTGAAAGATCTGTATGAGAAGAATGTCAAGCCTCTGAAGAAAGAAGGTGAAGAAGATCTCAGAAGGTGGAAGGATCTCCCATACTCATGGATTGGCAGGATTAATATAGTAAAAATGGCCATTTTACCAAAAGTGATCTACAGATTCAATGCGATCCCCATCAAAATTTCAACCCAGTCTTCATAGTGTTAGACAAAACAAATTGCAATTTCATCTGGAATAACAAAAAACCCAGTATAGATAAAACTATTCTCAACAGTAAAAGGACTTCTGTGTAAATCACTATCCCTTATCTCAAGCAGTATTACAGAGCAATAGTGATAAAAAACTGCATGGTATTGGTATAGAGACAGACAGATAGACCAGTGGAATAGAATTGCAGATCCAGAAATCAACCCACACACCTATGATCAGTTGATTTTTGACAATGGAGGCAAAATTGTCCAATGGAAAAAAGAGCATTTTCAGCAAATGGTGCTGGTTCAACTGGAGGTCAGCATGTAGAAGAATGCAGATCATTCCATGCTCATCACTCTGTACAAAGCTTAATTCCAAGTGGATCAAGGACCTCCACATCAAACCAGATCCACTCAAACTAGTAGAAGAAAAGGTGGGGAAGAATCTTGAACACAGGGGCACTGGAGAAAACTTTTGGAACAAAACACCAATGGCTTATGCTCTAAGATCAAGAATTGACAAATGGGATCTCATAAAACTTCAAAGCTTCTGTAAGTCAAAGGATATTGTTGTTAGGACAAAACGGCAACCAACAGATTGGGAAAAGATCTTTACTAATTCTACAACTGATAGAGGGCTTATATCCAAAGTATACAAAGAACTCATGAAGTTAGACTGCAGGGAGACAAATAATCCTGTTAAAAATGGGGTTCAGAGCTAAACAAAGAATTCACAGCTGAGGAACGCCGAAAAGCTTAGAAACACCTAAAGAAATGTTCGACATCTTTAGTCATAAAGGAAATGCAAATCAAAACAACCCTGAGATTCCACCTCACACCAGTCAGAATGGCTAAGATCAAAAACTCAGGTGACAGCAGATGTTGGTGAGTATGTGGAGAAAGAGGAACACTCCTCCATTGTTGCTGGGATTGCAGGCTGGTACAACTATTCTGGAAATCAGTCTGGAGCTTCCTCCGATCATTTGATATTGAACTACCTGAGGACCCATCTATACCCCTCTTGGGCATATACCCAAAAGATGCCCCAATGTATAACAAAGACATATGCATCACTATGTTAATAGCAGCCTCATTTATATTAGCCAGAAGCTGGTAAGAGCCCACATGTCCTTCAACAGAGGAATGGATACAGAAAATGTGTTACATCTACACAATGGAATATACTACTTAGCTATCAAAAACAATGACTTTATGAAATTCATAGGCAAAATGATGGAACTGGAAAGTATCCTGAGTGAGGTAACCCAATCACAGAAAAACAGACATGGTATGCATTCATTGATAGGTGGATATTAGTCCAAATGCTCAAATTACCCTAAATGCACAGAACACATGAAACTCAAGAAGGATGACCAAAATGCGAATGCTTCACTCCTTCTTTAAAAGGGGAACAAGAATACCCTTGGGAGGGCATAGGGAGGCAAAGTTTAGAACAGAGGCTGAAGGAATGCCCATTCAGAGCCTGCCCCACATGTGGCCCATACGTATACAGCCACCAAACTCGATTCAATGGATTAATGAAAGAAGTGCAAGCTTACAGGGACCAGATGTAGATCTGTCTTGAGAGACAGCCAGAATATGGCAAATACATATGTGAATGCCAGCAGCAAACCACTGAACTGAGAACTCGACGCTTATTGAAGGATTCAGAGAAAGGACTGAAACAGTTTGAGGGGCTTTGAGACCCCATATGAACAACAATGCCAACCAACCAGAGCTTCCAGGGACTAAGCCACTACCCAAAGACTACACATGGGCTGACCCTGGACTCCAACTGCCTATGTAGCCATGAATAGCCTAGTAAGGGCACCAGTGGAAAGAGAAGCCCTTGGTCCTGCCTCGTCTGAACCCCCAGTGAATGGGATTTTTGGGAGGAGGGTTGCAATGTGGGGAGGATGGGGATTGGAACACCCATATAGAAGGGAAGGGAAAGGGTTTAGGGGTATGTTTACCTGGAAACAAGGAAAGGGAATAACATTTGTAATGTAAATATGAAATACCCAATTTAATAACAATGGAGAAGAAAATGTAAAAAAAAGACCAATTATTCAGTGCTGGGGGGCCAGCCGCAGCATTAGTCTTCTTTATTGTTGGTTCTTCTTGAGGCAGCAGAGGGGGAAGAGCATTGGCAGAGAGTAAAACTTTCTCTTAAGAGATATGGGTTTAAAACTCTTCTTAGGAGATATTTAGGGTTGCTGTATAATAATATGTTTTCTTAGCTAAGTCTAAGTTACTATGTTACTGTAGCTGATTTACTTGTTTATATCTAAGTCACTATGCTCTGCTATTGTAACTGACCTGCCTTTTGTTTTCCTCTGAGGCCAGAAACTTCAGTCTCTGGCATTTAGCACCTCATTCTAGGACATCAGGAGATAAAGTAGAGGATAAATTGTCAGAGCCTTTTCCCTTTTGTCCCTATGCTTCTTGCTTGTCATGCTAGGCATAAGTTTGGAGCAATAAAGTTCTATTGAACCAAGAGAAGTGACTAGCACTTGCAGAAGGAAAAACTTTTACATAGGCAAATATGCAAAAATGTATATACTTTCATATATGTAATATTTATACATTTAGACTCAAAATAATAGGACTCAACCTACATGCATTCTCACAATTACATTCTTACACATACACATGCATACATTCTCACAATTACATACTTACACAGACATCCATACTTGCATATGCATATGGAGCAAAAGACCAAGCCCCAGTACAGAAAGAACTCATTCATTCTGTATGAAAGATGAGCTTTAATCTTTATTGCATAGGGAAAGAAATAGCTTCTACCCTTTTAATGCTAAATTACTTAAACCCAAGTTTGTAAGAGAAAAGACATATTCCTTTTAATAAGACTAAGCCTGCGTTGCTATTGAGAAATGACCTGTTTTGTTCCATGGTAAGGAAAAACCTGCCTGCTCCTTCTGCTCTCTCCAGCTTCTTCATTTGCCTCTTTCCCTTTGCATTCTGCACATTTCTCTCTTATGTTACCTGTAGTCTCTAAGTTATTCCACTCTGCATTTCTTCTCAGCCCAGATCTTTTTAGCTCAGTTCTCCTAGCTCAATTCAGTTCAGTTCTACTTCACTCAGTCCTGACTCAGTCCCCTCCAGCTCAGTCCTTGACTCTTGAGCTCAGTCTTCAGCATTTAAATATCTTACAGAATACACGATCACATGTTATAAAGTTCATCACAAGTTAATATGAAAATTCAAATCATAAATTGAAATAGAAGTTAAAACAGAGAATGTTTACATGCATATCCATCAGCAGTAATTATGTTGCCAACCATCCATCACCTGTCACAGCTCCACGGTTCACTGAAGGTTTAAAATCATAACTAAGTTATTAGTGAAGCTTTGTATAGATAAACCCAGCCAATATTTTATCCGCTGTCCTAGCACTTATAATAAATCATTAGTTCCCTTTTTTATGATCGTTGGTTAATTGTTTTACAACCTCTTAGAATGTGTTCTGAGTAGGAGAAAGTCTGGTTACTAGGAACAATTAACTGTTGACACTTGGGAGACTGGCAGAGTTCTTACTGCAGTTTTGACTATCAGAAAAAGACTTAATAGCAGTCCCACTATAAAAGAGCTTAACAATCACTGATATAATTTAGGAATTCTTATAGGATTATCATTAAGACTTAAGAAGTGATCTATTTGTCTATATGGCAACACTACGAGACAGTACATTTTCATTGATCACAGAGATCTGCTCCAAAGGGGTGTGCTATTAGTTAATGATTGTTATATATGTTTAATAATAACAACAGGAAAAGCATTTTAATAGCAGACATCTTTCCTAAAATGAGTCTCTTACAGCCTTGCTTCATAAGGGCAAACCAGTCACAGATTATATAATAATCCAAGGCTGGCCATCCCAGGATGATCACCTGCTAGTTATTAGCTTGTCCGTTATGGCTCCTGACAAGACAGCCACTGTTTACCAATAAGATGTGTGTTGTCACTATTGAACCCATAGAGATATTTTGACATGCTTGGTATTATTGTAGATCATCAATATCATAGATAGGTAGGAATATTGGTTGCCTCCTTCCCTTATGAAATTGTGTCTCCTAGAAGTGACAGGAAAATTCGACCCATTATATCTCAGTAATACTGCTGCCTAACAATATCTGAGCATGTACAGCACCAATAGGTATGCTATCATGAAAAAGGGAAATCTCTTGGGGCTCCATTCCAAAATAAAGTACCACAGATAGCTAAAGAATGCCAAGAGTGGGGAAAAAACTTTGTCCCCATTGATGAGCCTCCTAATTGTTTTTAAATTACTAACTTGTTAGCTTTTAAATCATATACAAACAAGTAACATTAATGGAGTCAGCATGGTATGTTTTTATATCTATGTATATATGTTACGTATACATTTAATTATATATATGTGTGTATATATTTTAACATTTACATGTAACAGTAACACAGTAAAAGAGATCATGGATTTGAGAGGGAGCAAGCAGGGCATGGAGAAGTTTACAGAAAGTAAAGGGAAGGAGTCAATGATGTAATTATATTTGGATTTCAAAAAAAAAAATTCTGGGTAACACAGACTAACTTGTATGCATCCCTTGAAACTTACATGTATTTTCTTCTGGGTTAGTAGATTAGATTTTATCTGATCATTATTCTCAATGCCCATGCACTTTCTCTGAGGCAAGACATATCTTCAGACCCACATTAGTGGGCCTTTAGAATGTTGACCTATTTTTTCCAACTCATCAACTAGATCATAGTGTGGTTGGATTGTGTGTCTAGATATAAAACTATTTTCCTAGACAGTAGGACACCTTGCACTTGTGAGGAAGGCTGCCAGTATCATGATAGCCCACACCTTGGTACCTGTTTTCTGTACAAGTTATTTTTCTTGTTCTTGTGTACAAATGCCAGTTAAGCACTATAAAGACTTATTTTGGCTTTAGATTTGAGGGAGGATAGTCTGAAGTGGAAGAAGAGACATGACACAGAAGCCCCAGTTTGTTCAAAGAAATGATGGTTTCCTAGCCCTGGCTACTTGGTAGGAGGCTTGGGGAACTGGAAATATGTGGCACTGGGGTGGCTGGAAAGATACACTTCACATTGTGGCTGAACATGAAACAGATGGCCTGGTGGAAGCTAGAGAGACTATAAACATTCAAGATACATCTTCAGTGACTGAGTTTCAATCCTAGGTTTCTACCTACTAAAGTTTCTACATTATAAAACAGCATTGACAATTATGGACTATATATTTAATCGAATATATGAGTCAATGGATGACATATTGTATTCAGTACACATTACACATTCTTTTCTAAGCAACTGTCTCTGGTGACAACTACCTGTCCAGTTATAGCTGTGAACTGTCCATCTGTGGTGACTCAGTTTGCAATGATATCAGGTATTCTAGTCCCCAGAGAAGTTTAAGTTTTATAATTTAGGATTATTCTCAAGATGGCTGCTGGCTATAGTACTCTGAGTATTTGCTAAGAGATATGTGAAGATTTTCTGTAAAGTTCCTTGGTTAGGAAAGTTTTTGGTTATCTGCTTATTTTAACCATTTTTTTTGGGTGGAGCCTTCTGTCTATGTTGCCCCACTTTCTCTTCTCCCCTTTTCCCTTTGATGATAGTCTTTTAAATTATCCTGGTATTTGTTTCCAAAACAGTGGTAAGCTGATTCTTGCATACTTCATATTCTTTGGAGCACACCAGCTCTCATTTTGTGCTCCATTAAATTCCAGGGTTTACCAGGGCTACTCACTTCCAGGAGCAGTTAAATAAGTGTTCCTTTGTTGTCATTGTGTTGATGGGACGTCCAGTGTTCAGTGTAGCTATTTCACCCACTCAAGCTTTTTATACAGTTACTTTAATACTGTGTTTCCTTGTATTAGACATGGGGAAAATATGTCTATCATTTTTACATTTGTCCATCCAAATGACCATCCATCTATCCATCCATCCATCCATCCATCCATCCATCCATCCATCCATCCATCCATCCATCCATATCAAAGAGAGACATAGATTGTCTATTATTATAGTTGTGAGCACAGTCCTTATCCCAGTCAAGTACAAGGAGTTAATTACATTCTGTATTTTTTTTTATTTGCAGGAAAACGAATTTGTGTGGGAGAGGGTCTGGCTCGAACAGAATTATTTTTATTCCTGACCACCATTTTACAGAATTTTAACCTGAAATCTCCAGTTGATCTGAAAGAACTTGATACCAACCCAGTTGCCAATGGATTTGTTTCTGTGCCACCCAAGTTCCAGATATGCTTCATTCCCATATAATGGATTTCTCCCTAAAGCCCTTTCCTTGAGGGTGTAGGTAATCTCTTCTGCCATACATATCTCTCTACCCTACCACCTGAGTTCTGGGAATCTATCTATCTATCTATCTATCTATCTATCTATCTATCTATCTATCTATCTATCATTTATCTATAGCAAAAACTGACACATTGTCCTTTTTTGGTCATAAGGAAAGTGGTAATAAATTAAAAGAATGTCTCAAGATAGTTTTGTTTCTTCATTATAGTACAAAGAAAGAAAGAGTGAGTGGTAGAAAGGCTCTTTAGCAAAGTCTCACTAATAGTAACTACAGTGTTAGATCAAAATAAGAAGGATGCTACAAAAGAACACACAGAAAGAGCCCAACATAGGGAGGATGGCACATTAACTGTCATGACTGCTCTCTCCTGTTTCTTTCTGCAGGCCCTCAGAGCTATGAGTTTTCCTCTTAGCATAGGTTTCATTGTGTCCCATAAGTTTGGGTGTGTTGTACCTTCATTTTCATTAAATTCTAAGTCTTTAATTTTTTTCTTTATTTCTTCTTTGACCAGGTTATCATTGAGTAGAGCATCGTTCAACTTACATGTATGTGTGGGCATTCTTCCCTTATTGTTATTGAAGACCAGCTTTAGCCTGTGGTGGTCTGATAGGATACATGGGATTACTTCTATCTTTCTGTATCTGTTGAGGCATGTTTTGTGACTGATCATATGGTCAATTTTGGAGAAAGTACCATGCGGTGGTAAGAAGAAGGTATATCTTTTTGTTTTAGGATAGAATATTCTATAAATATGTTAAGTCTATTTGGTTCATAACTTGTGGTAGTCTGTCTATGTCTCTGTTTAATTTCTGTTTCCATGATCTGTTCATTGATTTGAGTGGGGTTGTTGAAATCTCCTACTATTATTGTGTGAGGTGCAATGTGTGCTTTGAGATTTAGTAAGGTTTCTTTTATGTATGTAGGTGCCCTTGTATTTGGGGCATAGATATTTAGGATTGAAAGTTCATCTTGGTGGATTTTTCCTTTGATGAATATGAAGTGTCCTTCCTTATCTTTTTTTGATGACTTTTGGTTGAAAATCGATTTTATTTGATATTAGAATGACTACTCCAGCTTGCTTCTTCAGACCATTTGCTTGGAAAGTTGTTTTACAGCCTTTTATACTGAGATAGTGTCTGTCTTTGTCTCAGAGGTGTGTTTTTTGTATGCAGGAAAATTCTGGATCCTCACTGTGTATCCAGTTTGTTAATCTGTGTCTTTTTATTATAGAATTGAGTCCATTGTTATTGAGAGATAATAAGGACCAATGATTGTGACTTCTTGTTATCTTCATATTTGGAGGTGAAATTATGTTTGTGTGCTTCTCTTCTCTTTGCTTTTCGGAAAAAAGATTAGTTTCTTGCTTTTTCTAGGGTGTAACTTGCCTCATTATGTTGGGGTTAACCATTTATTATCCTTTATAGTGCTGGATTTGAGAAAGATATTTTGTAAATTAGGTTTTATCATGGATTATCTTGGTTTCTCCATCTATGTTAATTGAGGTTTTTGCTGGATATAGTAATCTGGGCTGGCTTTTGTGTCCTCTTATGGTCTTTATGACATTTGTCTAGGACCTTCTGGCTTTTATAGACTTTGGTGAGAAGTCTGGTGTAATTCTGATAAGTCTGCCTTTATACATTACTTGACCCTTTCCCCTTACTCCTTTTAATATTCTTTGTTTTGTGCATTTGGTGTTTTGACTATTATGTGACGGGAGGAGTTTCTTTTCTGGTCCAATCTATTTGGAGTTCTGTAGGCTTCTTGTATGTTTATGGGCATCTCTTTCTTTAGGTTAGGGAAGTTTTTTCTATGATTTTGTTGAAGATATTTACTGGTCCTTTGAGTCAGGAGTCTTCATTCTCTTCTATACCTATTATCCTTTGGCTTGATCTTCTCATTGTGTCCTGGATTTCCTGAATGTTTTGGGCTAGTAACTTTTTCTGTTTTACATTATCTTTGGTAGTTGTGTATGGAATCTTCTTCTCCTGAGATTCTTTCTTCTATCGCTTGTATTCTGTTGCTGATGCTCGCATCTCTGACTCCTTATCTCTTTCCTAGTTTTTCTATCTCCAGGGTTGTCTCCCTTTGTGCTTCCTTTATTGTTTCTATTTCCATTTTTAACTCCTGGATGGTTTTGTTCATTTCCTTCTCCTGTTCGTTTGTTTTTTCCCGTAGTTTTTTAAGGGATTTTTGTGTTTCCTCTTCAAGGGCTTCTAGTCGTTTACTTTTGTTGTCTTGTGTTTCCTTAAGGGTTATTTATGACCTTAAAGTCCTCCATCATTATGATAAAATGTGATTTGAAATCTAGTTCTTGCTTTTCTGGTGTGTTTGGATATTCAGTGTTTGCTTTGGTGGGAGAATTGGGCTCTGATGGTGTCATCCAGTCTTGGTTTCTGTTGCTTGGGCTCCTGCACTTGCCTCTTGCCATCAGGTTGTCTCTGGTGTTACCTTGTATTGCTGTTTCTGACAATGGTTGTCCCTCCTGTAGGCATGTGCAGTAGCCCTGACTGCTCCTGGATCCCTGTGTGCAGGAGGCCCAGATGGCACTAGGTGTTTTCCTCTAGAGTCAGAATTGTGGGCAGAGAGTAGTCTCCTCTGGTTTCTCTTTTATTGGATATTTTTAAATTTACATTTAAAATGTTATCCCATTTCCCATTTCATAAACTCCCTATTCCATTCCCCTCCCCCTTCTTCTATGAGGATGTTCCCCCATCTACCTCTCACCCCTTCCTACCTCCCTACCCTGACATTCCCCTACATTGGGGGATCCAACTTTGGCAGGGCCAAGGACTTCTCCTCTCATTGGCTCCCAACAAGGCCATCCTCTCCTACATATGCAGCTGGAGCCATGGGTCTGTCCATGTATACTCTTTCGGTAGTACTTTAGCCCCTGGGAACTCTGGTTGGTAGATATTGTTGTTCTTATGTGGTTGCAAACCTCTTCAGCTCCTTCAATTCTATTTCTAACTCCTCCGATGGGGACTCCATTCTCAGTTCAGTGGTTGGCTGTCAGCATTTGCCTCTGGCAGAGCATTGCAGGATACAGGTATATCAAGCTCCTGTCAGCATTCACTTCTTGGCATCAGCAATATTGTCTGGGTTTGATCAGCCTGTGTTCTTAACCACTGAGCATCACTCCAATTCAGTAATTGGCCTTTTGAAGTTCATTTCTCAAAGAATCTATTTGCCATTCTCTTTGTTAGAGCTGCAATCACACTGGTTGTTCCTGTCAAGTAGAAGGGGTTAATTATATAATTTTTTTTTTACAGGAAAATGGATTTGTGTGAGAGAGGATCTGGCTCAAATGACATTATTTTTATTCTGCCCTACTATTTTGAAGAACTTTAACTTAAAATCTCAAGTTAACCCAAAAGAACTGATATCACTGATTAATGTAAGATATTAATGCTTAGATGCATATATATCTGCACATATACATGGGTACATTTACAACTTACTTCCAACACATGCCATATATACATATGCATTTATATGGAATTAAATAAATTCATTGTTAAATTGAACTCATATAGCATGTACCTTGTATTTTGCTATTTTCTATGTAAATGTAACTTTTATTCATCAGATGTAATTGCTGTCTTGGATGCTTAATGTTGAAGAAGCTTACGTTTCTAGTTCTCTCTGAATTCTGGCTGGCTGGCCCAATTCAGCTATTTTGACACAAAGTACTTTCCAAACTGATTAACTCAATCTGGCTTCCCTCAATTTCTTTCTGAATGGCCCTGATTGGCCTGAAACTAATTCTGGAAATGTGTTCTAATCCTTTGGCTTCTTATTCTCTGGCTTCAACTTCCTCTGCTGACCTGCACTGAACTGCATGAACTTATAAATGAACTCAACTCCACTGCACTGCACTCACTGCACTGCCTCCAAGCTCACTCAAATGCTCTACACAGAACTGACTGACTCTCCTTGCACTACTCTTAAATAGCTTCTCTTTTCTGTCCTATTCTCATGAGAGTTGGGCACATCCTACCTGGCTCTTTCTCTATAAACTTTCTCTGTTGTATCATTTTGTCTGCACCTCAATTAGATTTCACTTTCAAATATGGCTCTTTCCTTCTGCCAACTAATTTTATCTTAAAGGTGCATACCAAACATGTATTACAGAAAATTTTAATCCCCATCTGGAATTTCTACCCAGCCTTGATCTTTTAGTTCCTAGATAAAAGACACACAATTTTTATTATTTACAATGAACCTTAAACATCACAAGAGCTTGGTAGATATCTGCTGTCTATGCTAATAAAATTTATTTTCCTATGGATAACATTGAGAAATTACTATATTTCATCTGGGATGCTCTTAAGTCCAATTGGCCCAGATATATATTACTGTCAAAGGGGAAGGAAAGGAAATATAGTAGGAAATACTGGACCAAAGTTATACTGAAAACCTGCAGAGTAAACCCCAAATTCTGCATTTCCATGTCTGATGTCAAAATATTCTTCATATTTCCAATTCCTTTTGGATTTGCTGACTGTAACATACTTCATCCACTTGGGCTGGTTCCACACCTGATCTGTAGCTTTCCTTGTCAGGTATCCTACAGTTCTGGTATCTCTTACTGGGGGTAGGGCTTGAGGTTTTGGAATTCCAAGCCAGGCCCAATGGCCTTCTCATTCTTCTGCCTGTGAATCTGTATGTACATTCATGTATATAAAATATTAACATCAGCAAAATAAAAGGATTCATAAAACATTAACTAAAAAAAGTCCAATTGGCCAACTCTTAGGGCCACATTTTCATGACTCACCTTACGTATCATGGTTTCTCCATCATGCCCTTCTTTCTCTTGTGGTTCTTCCCCAATCCAAAGCCCTGGAATCCTCAACCCTACCTATGTTTCTTCTGCCCAACTATTGGTAGTTGGCGTCTTTATTTACCAATCAGAAAAAACTTGGGAGTAAGGTCACATAGTATCACTTTTGTTTATCTATGTGTGGACTCTTTTGTCTCTGGGGTAACCAGGTCTTGGGGAATCAGCATTAGGCCCACCCACTACACCTGTGTGTCTAAATTCCAACCAAAGGTATTAAAGATGTGTGGTGTGTCTGCATTCCAGCTAGATCACACAGACCTGGGTCTTTGGACATGATCCCTTGCCAGAGTGACCATGTTGCCGGATTAAAATCCTCTATACTTCTATAAAGCAGTATTCCAGGAAAAGCCTCAGGATAACAGAATGATGATAAATGATCTCAAAATCCCTCCCCACTTATTTTTGTTTTTTTTTGTTGGTTTTTTATTTTTTTTTTTGAGACACGATTTCTATTTGTAATTCTGGCTGTTCTGGAACTCTTTCTGTAGACAAGACTGGCTTGGAATTCAGAAATCAACCTGCTTCTGCCTTTTGAATACAGGGATTAAAGGCATATGCCACCACCACCTGACTGCCATTTTACTTGTTAGATCAGTTAATATCATTGACTTATTTTGCATTATTAAAAAGTATTTCTTGGGATATCAGAGTCTTTTTTCAGCGTCTAATGGCATGCATGGTATGTCCTCACTGATGAGTAGATATTATTTTTAAGTAGAGCATACTCTTGATACACTCATAAGCTCAAAGAAGTTAAATGAGAAGGCCTGAGCAAGGATGCTTGAATCATACTTAGAAGGGGAAACCAAATAGTCACAGTGAGTAGAGGGAGGGAGGGAACTGGGCGAGAGGAGGAAGAGAAAGGGGGACTGGGAGATAGGATCAGGTATGGGGAGAGACAAGAGAGAGACCCAGAGGACCAGGAGAATGTATTGAAATCTGCAACTGCTGGGGTTGGGGAAAGGGGAGTGGAGAGGGGAGGGGAATCTCTAAGAAGTTCCAGAGACATGGAATAGGGGAGGCTCCCAGGAGTCAATGTGGGTGACTTTAGCTGAAATACTAAATAGTGGGGACATGGAAACAGAAGAGGCCACCTCATGTAGCTAAGTGATGGAGAGATGGAAGAGAGAAAGAAGTGGAAGGATGTGTTCACAATGTAAAGAGTTGGAACTGAAGACTTGAGAGTAGTGAGGAGCACCATGATATGAATAGACAGTGATACTGCCTAAGGACATTTTGAACTCTTGGTCTATGCTGTCACCGAAGGCCATGTCTAGGTTCCTGACCCTGAGACAGTGAGAGTCTATTATCACCAAAGACCAGGAGAATGTCCCTGACCTGGGCTGACATTTGGGGCCATGTTGATATCTGCAGCCTGTGAAAAACTGCCTCATTCTTTGCTGGGGCCTTGTGGAAGAGCTGGCCCCATTGCTCTCCAGCTGCAGCACCCTGAGAGTAGGCTCTGCAGCTCATCCTGAAAGTACAGTAGAGCTAGGCCTGGTTGCTTGTGAGTACATCAGCCTTGAGTGTGTGAGAATGAGAAAGCTGGACTTGCCACTTGCATACCATGATGTGGGGTAGACACTGGAGAGATGCCCTCTCCACTGTCATGGTTTGAAGAAATAGACATGGGGTCATGAAGGTAGGAGAACTGGCCCACCCAACCCTTGCTGCAGCACTGGGAGAGAGGCCCTGCATTTTGCCTGGGTAGCACAGTAGATGACATGATGACATGATGACAATGGTATGGGTGAGCCAGCTTCTACAGTATGAAAGTGTAAGTGTTGGCCTCGTTCCTTGTTGATTACAGTTCTGTGTGAGACAGCAGGTGTAATGCTGGAGAGTTTGTCCTGGTGGTATGAGTTCAGGAGAGCTGGTGGGACCATCAATTTAGCTACCACACAGCCCCAAATACAGGACTTTGAGTTGACCCATCCCTATCATCTACCTCATCTATGAACTGCTGGAGTGTGTAAAAGGGCAGGTCCTGCAGATCCAAAGCTAAAGGATCTCTATGACATATGCCAACATCAGGGTATGTGAGAGGAGTTCCTGTCAGGGTCTATTATTGATGATGTAGTGGAAGCCAGAGATCTTCAACCAGACCAATGACTCATTGCAATGAACATTTTCAAGTAAAAATATGTGAATAAAAGGGTGTATGGTGGGACACATAGTGGTAGACTACACACGTTCTACAACAGGATTTTCTGTTTTATTTTTATTTATTTTATTTTCTATTATTACTTTTATTTTTTTATAGTCCAGTCATTGCCCTCCTCCCTGGTCACCCTCTTACAGTTCCTTATCCCATTCATCTTATCATCTCCAAGAGGATGTTCCAACCTCATATGGCCAAGCCTCCACACTTCCTGAGGCCTCAACTCTCTCCAGGGTTAGGCACTTTTCCCATTGAGGCCAGACCAGGAAGTCTGCTGTATATATGTCAGGGGACCTCAGACCAGCTCATGTATGCTGCCTGGTTGGTGGTTTCGTGAAAGAAAGATCGCAGGGCTTCAGGTAAGTTGAGATTGATGGTTTTTCTATGGGGCCACCCTCCTCCTCAGCTTCTTCCAGCCTTTCCCTAATTCAAACACAGGTGTCCCCAACTTCAGTCCATTGTTTAGGTATAATTATTGCATCTATATCAGTTGTTTGTTGGATCTCTCAGATGAATGACATGCTAGGCTCCTGCCTATAACCACACCACAGCATAAGTAATAGGGTCAAGCCTTGGAACAAGGCCCTGAGCTGAATCCAAAGGTGGGCCAGTCGCTGAACCTCCTTTCCCTCAGATTCTTTTTCATTTTTGTCCCTGAAGTTATTTTAGACAGGAACAATTCTGGGTCAGGGGTTTGACTGTGAGATGGCAACCCCAAATGTACACTTGATGCCCTGTCTTCCTATTTGAGGTATGCTATACAAGGTCCCTCTCTCTACTGTAAGGCATTTTATTTAAGGGTTCTTCATTTGAATCCAGAAATTCTCTCACCTCCCAGATTTCTGGTTTTTAGAGGGTAACCCCAGATCCCAACCCCTGAGGTCACATAATTACATTTGTTATACTGGCCTTCAGAGTTTCTATCCTATCTCTTCACCCTGTATGCGACCCTGTTCCCCCTTGCCCTTTCCCGTATTCTTCCCAAACCCAAGTTCTTCCCTCCCTCTGGCTTCTGGGATTTTCATCTTATTCTTCCTGTTTTTTTCTTTTTTTCCTCATCTTTATTAAATTGGGAATTTCTTATTACATTTCAAATGTTATTCCCTTTCCTGGTTTCCAGGCCAACATACCCCAACCCCTATGCCTCTAGTACCAGTCTGCAATCCCACCAACAATGGAGGAGTGTTCATCTTTCTCCACATCCTCACCAGCATCTGCTGTCGCTGAAGTTTTTTTTCTCTCCATCTTTATGAAATTGGGGATTTCTTATTTACCTTTCAATTGCTGTTCCCTTTCCCGGTTTCCAGGCCAACATACCCCTAACCGCTCCCGCTCCCGCTCCCCCTCTATATGGGTGTTCCTTTTCCCATCCTCCCCCCATTACTGCCCTCCCCCCAACAATCCCGTTCAGTGGGGGTCCAGCCTTGGCAGGACCAAGGGCTTCCCCTTCCACTGGTGCCCTTACTAGGCTATTCATTGCTACCTATGTAGTTGGAGCCCAGGGTCAGTCCATGTATAATTTTTGTGTAGTGGCTTAGTCACTGGAGGCTATGGTTGGTTGGCATTGTTGTTAATATGGGGTCTCAAGCCCCTTAAGCTCTTTCAGTCCTTTTCCTGATTCCTTCAACGGGGGTTCTCCTCTCAGTCCAGTGGTTTGCTGCTGGCATTTGTCTATGTATTTGTGATATTCTGGCTGTGTCTCTCAGGAGAGATCTACATCTGGTTCCTGTCAGCATGCACTTCTTTGCTTCATCCATCTTATCTAGTTTGGTGGCTGTATATGTATGGGCCACATGTGGGGCAAGGTCTGAATAGGCGTTCCTTCAGCCTCTGTTCTAAACTTTGCCTCCCTATTCCCTCCCAAGGGTATTCTTGTTCCCCTTTTAAAGAAGGAATGAAGCGTTCTCAATTTGTTCATCTTTCTTGAGTTTCATGTGCTCTGTGCAGCTAGGGTAATTCAAGCATTTGGGCTAATATCCACTTATCAATGAGTACATACCATGTGTGTTTTTCTGTGATTGGATTTCCTCAGTCTGGATCCCAATTTTCCAGTTCCATCCATTTGCCTATGAATTTCATAAAGTCATTGTTTTTGATAACTGAATAGTACTCCATTGTGTAGATGTACCACATTTTCTGTATCATTCCTCTGTTGAAGGGCATCTGGGTTCTTTCCAGCTTCTGGCCATTATAAAGAAGGCTGCTATAAACATAATGGAGCGTGTGTCTTTGTTATATGTTGGGGCATCGTTTGGGTATGTGCACAAGAATGGTATGGCTGGGTCCTCAGGTAGTTCAATGTCCAATTTTCTGAGGAACGTCCAGACTGATTTCCAGAATTGTTGAACCATTCTGCAATCCCACCAACAATGGAGGAGTTCCTCTTTCTCCACATCCTTTCCAGCATTTGCTGTCACCTGAGTTGTTGATCTTAGCCATTCTGACTGGTGTGAGGTAGAATCTCAGGGTTGCTTTGATTTGCATTTCCCTTATGACTAAAGATGTTGAACATTTCTTTAGGTGCTTCTCAGCCATTTAGCATTCCTCAGCTGTGAATTCTTTGTTTAGCCCTGAACCCCATTTTTTAATAGGGTTATTTGCTTCCCTGCAGTCTACCTTTGTGAGTTCTTTGTATATTTTGGATATAAGCCCTCTATCAGTTGTGGGATTGGTAAGGATCTTTTCCCAATCTGTTGGTTGCTGTTTTTCCCTAACAACAGTGTGCAACCAGGGGACCTGCCCTTACACAAAATCTTAAATGTAATGGGACACACACACAGAGGGTGGGGGGGAGGGAAAGGGGAGGGAGAGAGGGAGGGAGAGGGCGAGAGGGAGGGAGGGAGAGAGGGGGAGAGAGCTAGAGGGAGAGAGAGAGAGGGAGAGGGAGAGGAGACATGGATGGGTATTTGTTTAATGTAGAGAAGTAAAGAGGATAGTAGAGGAATAAGTCTATTATCTATGTGTTTTGAAAGAATAAAAAACTACTAAGAAAACAAGCAAGTCAAAAATGCATTTAGTATGACATTTTTCATAGATAATACCTGAAAATTTTTCCATCAGTTTATTTGGATAATGGGGTAGATTGGAAATATTCTGTGGTGAAGTATATTTTGTAAATAATTGGATAGGTTACTTTCCCAGTTTCTTTCTTTCTTTCTCTCTTTCTTTCTTTCTTTCTTTCTTTCTTCCTTTCTTTCTCTCTTTCTTTCTTTTTCTTCCTCCTCTTTTATTTATTTATTTTTGGCTTTTGGAGACAGGGTATTTTTACTTAGTCTTTACTGTCCTGAAACTCGATTGCTAGACCATACTTGCTTCAAACTCACAGAGATTCTCCTGCCTCTACCCCAAGAGGCCTGGAATTAAAGGCATGCCCTATCACACCTGGATTTCCCAGTTTCTTAAACAATAACTATATATATGAGAAACACTGATGTTATACCTCTATGAAAATAAAATATTGATGATTTGGACCTTCAGGGACTGGTATAGCCAGAGACAAATGGAAGGTGTTCACACTATTTCCTAGTATTATTTTGCACATAGTAGGTCTTCACCAATATTTGCTAAATAAATTGGTTACCCTGGAGAACATCTACAAGGAATCACCTAGACGTGTTTGCCTGAGAATATTTTTTCGGAATTGAAGAGATGTATACAGTACATGATAATAATTCAGTCTTTCTCTGATCTGGGCTTTCTAGCAACCCTTCACCTGACTCAGTTTCAGCACCAACTGATCTCTGCCAGCCAAGGTTCAAACTATGGTAAAGGCCTTGGCTCCTAGAAAATTCCTTAGAGGAGTTGGAATAGTAAATTCTTGGGTTCAGGTTTAAAAACATCTGACAATAACACACTTACTGTATAATGAGACTTTCAGGGGTTGGGGATTTAGCTCAGTGGTAGAGCGCTTGCCTAGGAAGCGCAAGGCCCTGGGTTCATTCCCCAGCTCCAGAACACAGGAGACTTTTGCAGTTTTCTTCCTTTTCTTCCTCCCAATTGCTTTTTATTTACTAGTTAAACTAAGAGCTTGCACTTAACAAAACTTCTACTAAATAAAATTACTTAGTTTGGTGAACCAGGAGAATTCAAAGTATAACTGTTATGTTTAAATTTATTTTGTCTTTTTATTTCTTATATCTCTGTTGTTACAGAGAAAAATTTCTTTATGTAGTAGTTTTGTTTTGTTTTGTTTTGTTTTGTTTTGTTTTGTTTTTGGTGTAAACTGTGTTGAAATTTTAATAAGCACTTATACATATAAAACCATTTTCTCCTTCAGACTTTTATTTTCAAATTATAAACAGTGTACAGTTGGGGGCCCTGAGGTAGTTCTTGTTGCTCTTCTGCAAAACTAGTTGCTTTGGAAAAGTTATTTGCCACGTTTTTCCAGTTTTTGCCTCCCTCCCTCACTTCATCCTTTCCTTTTCCTTCCCCTCTCT
The DNA here is from genome assembly GCF_011064425.1 of Rattus rattus. Classification (NCBI taxonomy): domain Eukaryota; kingdom Metazoa; phylum Chordata; class Mammalia; order Rodentia; family Muridae; genus Rattus; species Rattus rattus. The sequence goes on along the minus strand of NC_046156.1, from coordinate 141,232,598 downwards.
TTTCTCCCCTATTTCCTCCAGTGGATTTTGCTGTGTAACCCAGTCTGGCCTCAGAGTCAAATCCTTCTGCCTTAGTCTTACAAGTGCTGGGGTCTAATAACAAATATCTAATAACTGGCTTTCCATCCACCATAATTAATAGGAGAAAGTGGTTATCTGAGAACTAATGAAGTATCTCAAAGTAACCATGCACACTTCCGTTTAGCTTAGCTAAATATGCCATAGCATAAGTGGCAATATTTGCACCTACAACTATTGTATCTTCTAAAGCATGAATATGTCAGCTAGTGGCCATTTTGGTAATGATTTCTTTCAAGGCTGAGAGATATGAAAGTACTTTGGCCTCACCAATGACTAGCTGTTGGCTTTCAAAATAGTCCATAACCATTTCAAACTTCTTATTTTTCGTCTGTAGGCAATTATGCCATTCCCATTCCAGATAATTGTGGTAGAAAAATCAGAAGGCTACTAAATTGCTTAGCCCATGGAAAGTTTTCTATGTGTAGTGTTTAATATAAAGATCAGACACTTTACAATTGATAGAGACAATGCTGTCATTTACCTCCTTGGGAAATTGAAGCCTAGAAAACATAACTGATTAAGCTAAAGTCACATTAGTGACAAAGTCTACTATATAATTTATTTTTCTTAATAAAAATGTGATGCCATTTTTGCCCCAAATATTATACTCATAAATTGAATAATATCAAGATCATTTTTCTTAGATAGAAAATGATTGAATTTCTCATTATGGTAAGAAAAAAATTAGTAATCTTATTTTACATAAGAGGTTTACATTAAAATCCTCTTTTGCCTAGACTGAAATTTATTCAAAAGCAAATGCATTAGCAAAGCATAATTGACTTAAGGGCAAGATAACTAAGTTCAAAACAACTTGATTTCCCAGGTGTACACTGAGCTCCATTCTAGAAATCAGGGGTAGCATATTTAAATGTGATTTAATAGTACTTACTTGATATATTATTTAATTTATTGTATCATGAACCCACACAATTCCATCATTGTTGTACAGAAGTACATCTAGTGACAAAAGTGTTACAACGTCAGTGTTCCGGTAGATTTGGGACACATTTCCCCAATGTCTCTTTCTTTTGATACTGTGATCATTTTGAAGTAAAATGACATTTCTTCCTTTCCTGTGTGTAAATGTATATTTCCAATACAATCAAGATGAAATAGACCTTATTATAAATGTCCTATCAAGCTCAGAAGAAACAGTTGTGGAGAGTGACGATGTAAACTAAAGTCATAGCACTACATATGTGATAGCCCAATAGGCTTCTGAGAAATACTTCTGGCACTATTGTTTAAAAACAACAACGATAATAAAACAGCCCTATAAAAGGATCTGGATATCAATAAATGACAACAGTTATAAGGCACAGAATGTCTATTTTTCTTGGCCTTATATTTCTATGGGCAGGTAAAATATTTAAAATGAAACATAAATAAGATATTAGTGTGCCTGAAAGTCTAGCGTCTTCTTGTACTGAGTAGCCATTGCATCTCTGAGTAAATAACCTGTCTGGCTATTTTTCTCATTTTCACTCTAACTATAAATAGAAAAATCTACCAAAGCATGATGTGATGTTTATTTTTGTCATCCTTTAAAGGAAGCTGTACCAGGTTCAGTTTTCTTGTCCTTTACACTTATTCCATCATCAATATTGGTTTTTCCTGGTGTTTCTTTTTCATGTCTTCTGTAACTAATTACTCAAACCATGATCTTCATCCCTATTTTGTTCAGTAACTGCTACTTCCTCTCTTCCTAGGTAATTAAACTTATTCACTCTTATTAGACCATTTTAGAAAACCATTACTTCTTTTCAGAGTTCAGGCAGAAAAATAAAAGTGGAGTTGATGGCATAATAGTTTCCAGTAATTCATGGAGGGAGAGTAGAAGAAGTCAACCCTAATATTGAGCAAAATGCTCACATTAGACATGTGTGATAGATAAGATTTCAGCAGAACAGAGTCATGGGGGAAGGATCAATTCTTGTGAGATTGTCCACCATAAGCTGGACCAGCACCTTACAGTAAATGCTGTCAAGCAAATAGATATAAATATAGATATAGATATAGATATAGATATAGATATAGATATAGATATAGATAGATATATATTCAATAAAATTGTATCCCACCTCCAAGTGATTGTGTCCTTGCCACACAGAATATTTTCAGTTTTATGAGGTACTACTTATTTATTGTTAATCTTAGTGCCTGCCCTCTCAGTATTCTGTTCAGAAGGTCTTTTCCTCTGTCAATGATTTCAAGACTATTTCTCACTTTCTCTTCTATCAAAACTGAGCGTCTTTTTTTGGAAAAAGCTTTATAAAATGCTAGGTGAAAACCAGTATATAAAAGTGAAAACTGTATTTGACATGCTTAGTTGTTCAATGTTGAGAATTTCTCAACAGAGGATGTGATGATAAAATGGAATGGAAAAGGGTGAAAAGGGGGGGTCTAATAGGATGTCCACAAAGTATGGAAAATTTAGAAACGTAATGAAAAGGTATGAAGTCAAATCTGTACAAATGAAAAGGGAGGGAGGGAGGAGAGAGAGAGAGAGAGAGAGAGAGAGAGAGAGAGAGAGAGAGAAGAGAGAAGAGAGAAGTAGAGGAGAGAGGAGAGAAAAATATTTGAGGCAACAGGTCTGAGTTTCTTCAAATTAATATCAGAAAGCAAACCTCAGAAAGAGGAAGTTCAGAAGACAGCAAGCAGGAGAAATCCACACACAATTCACGAGTTCTTGGCAAAGCAGCACTGTAGAAAGTGAAGTGCGTGAAGAAAAAGAACACATAAAACAGTACTTAACCCAAAAAGAGCAAAGATCACAACACATTCAACTTCTCAAAAGTGGCACAAGGAAGGAGAAAAGACCACTAGGTCCTAGAGTGGTGGCCCAGTAACTGGGAGTAATTTTTGCTTTCTGTAGGACTTAGGTACTCACTGCTCTCCAAAGGACAGGGAGTACTTGCTGCTTTTAGAGGACTGAAGGTACTCACTACTCTCTGGAGGATCTATATTCAGTTCACAGAATCCACACCAGCCAGCTTTTAACGGCCTATACCTGTAGTTGTAAAAGATTTCTGTGTTCTTCTGGCACACCAAATCTAACAGATGCCATACACATAAAGATATAAAAGTACACACATTAATAACATTGTACACTACTTAAAAAATTCTCAAGAGAGAAATTTGAAAAAAATCTAAAATCAATGCCCCAAACACAAGGATCCAAAAGTATGATTACAAATTAAGTACATAATGACCCTTACACTCTGAAAGTGTGAGAGTTTGGTATCCACTTACACACTAATAAATGGGTCATCAAACAAAGAAGCTAAGAGAAATGAGCTAAGTGAAACTAAATAATAAATAAATAGTGATATTAAAGGCCAAATAGACCTAAAAGATAAATACAAAACTTTTCTCACAAACATGATAATATACCTTCCCTGCACCTTATGAATTTTCTTCAAAGTTGATCACATACTTTTTTACACCAAATCAAAATCTCACTTGAATGCAAAGAGAATTGAAATAATTCCCTTTATCAGACCTACAGATTAATATTGGATATCAACAACAAACTAAGCCATGAAAGTTTACAAACTCATGAAACAACTCTGTACCGAATAGAAAGTGGGTCAAGGAAGAAATAAGTTAAGTGTTTTCTATAATTTAGTGAAAATGAACACATTCTCATACCTATGAAATTCAATGGAAGCAGTGCTAAGAGGAAAATGCATAACACTAAAACCTTCATTAAAATTGGAGATCTCATAGCAACAACAGCGCACCTGAAAGTTCTAAACAAAAAAATAAGCACCAAGGAGGAATAGATAACAAAAGTATAATCAAACTGAGGACCAAACAATAAACTGGAAACAAAAAACATAATACAAAGAATCAATGAAGTAATAAGTTTTTTTACAGATATTGAAAGGACAACTCTCAACTCATATGAAAAACAAACAAACAAACAAACAAAAAAAACCTCAGGATAGCTAAAACAATTCTGACAAGAAAATTTCTGGAGTTATCATCACCCCTGATTCCAAGTTGTACTACAGAGCTACAAAACTAAAACAAACATAGTATTGGCATAAAATCATTGATTAGAACACGGATACAAATATTACTGGTCACCTGATCAGACATATTGAAAAAAGACAATATCTTCAACAGATGGTGTTCATCAAAATGAAAGGCTGTAATGGAAGAATGAAAATAAATTCATATCTATCACTTCATAAAAACTCAGGATCCATGTTGAGGCAAATATCTAAAAGATAAAGCAAGATATACTAAACCTGTCAATTGTACAAATGGCAGCCTACAGAACGAAAAAATAGTTTTGCCAACTCCATCCAATAGAAAGATAACATCCAAAATATAAAGAAACTTGAAGAGCTAGATCTAAAGAAATCAAACAAACCAATTTAAAATAGATGACTAACCAGAGATTTCTCAATTGAGGAATCTCAAATAGCTGAGAAACATTTAGAGAAATGTTAGCATCCTTTACGCCATCAGGGCAATGCAAATAAAAACTTCTTTGAGTTTTTGTCTTACCTGCCAGAATAGTTAGCATCAATAACAAGTTACAGCACATGCTGGTCAAAATAGGGAACATAGAGGATCCTTATCCATTACTGGTAAGAAAGCAAACTTGCCTGACCAGTATGGAAATCAATATGTTGGTTCCTCAAGTAGAATTCCTTATACCTTAAGACTCCAACTATACTTACCACTCCTTGGGCATATACCCAAATGATGCTCCATCCTACCACAAGGATACTTGCTCAACAATGTTCATTGATGCTCTATTCATAAAAGCCAGAAATTAGAAACAATCTCGATGTTTCTCAACAGAAGAATGAAAAAAGGAAATAAGTTACATTTCCACAGTGAAGTATTACTTAGCTGTTAAAAAATGATAATCATGAAATTTTCAGGAAAATGTGTGGAACTTATCACCCTGAGTGAGTTAATCCAGACCAAGGAAGAGAAATATGGTATGTATTTATTTATAAGTAGATACTGGCCTTTATGTATTTATAAAAAAATATTAATAATTTGTAGAACCAAAGAGAATATGTACAGTGGAGGTAACAGGGTGATAAGAATGAATGGATATGCATTCTTCTACATTTTGATTTCCAATTGAACCAGTACCATTTGTTGAAAATGCTATCTTTTTTCTGTTGGGTGGTTTTAGATCCTTTGTCAAATATCAAGTGAACATAGGTGTATGGTTCACTTCTCAGTCTTCAGTTCTATTCCACTGATCGAACTGCTTCTCTCTGAACCAATACCATCCAGTTTTTAACATCATTCCTCTGTAACACTGCTTGAGGTCAAGAACTTCCCCCAGAAGTTCTTTTATTTTGAGTACATTTGACGATCTCCTGGGTTTTTTGTTTTTCCAAATGAATTTGCTATTTGATCTTTGTAACTGTCTGAAGAATTGAGATGGAATTTTGATGGGAATTGCATTGAATATGGACATTGCTTTTGTAAAAATGGCCATTTTTATTCTATTAACCCTGCCAATCTATGCGCATGGGAGGTCTTTCCATTTTTGATATCTTCTTTAATTTCTTCCTTCAGAGACTTGAAATTCTTGTCATACAGATCTTTCACATGCTTGGTTAGAGTTACAGCGAGGTATTTCATATTATTTGGGACTATTGTGAAAAGTGCCATTTCCCTAATTTCCTTCTCAGCCTTCTTATCCTTTGAGTAGAGAAGGCTACAGATTTGTTTGAGTTAATTTTATATCCAGCCACTTTGCCAAAGTTGTTTATCAGGCTTAGTAGTTCTCTGGTGATACCTCTGGGGTCACTTAAGTATACTATCATATCATCTGCAAATAGTGATATTTTGACTTCATCCTTTCCAATTTGTATCCCTTTGAACTCCCTTCATTTTCTGATTGCTCAGGGTAGGACTTTGAGTACTATATTGAATAAGTAGGGAGAGAGTGTGCAGCCTTGCCTAGTTCCTGATTTTAATGGGAACTTCGAGTTTCTCTCCATTTAGTTTGTCAGTTACGTTTGTTGTATATTGCTTTTACTATGTTTACGTATGGTCCTTGAATTCTTAATCTTTCTAGGACTTTTATCATGAAGTGGTGTTGGACTTTGTCAAATTCTTTCTCAGCATCTAATTAAATGATCATGGTTTTTTTTTTTCCTTGAGTTTGTTTATACAATGGATTATGTTGATGGATTTCTGTATATTGAACAATCCTTGCATCCCTGGGATGACCCTTACTTGATCATGATGGATGATCGTTTTGATGAGTTCATGGATTTGGTTTGTGGAGCTAACTACATTCCTAAAAGAAACCTTACTAAAGCTCAAATCACACATTGCATCTCACAAAATCATAGGAAGTTTCAACAACCCACTCTCATCAATGGACAAATCCTGGAAACAGAAATTAAACAGATATATTGAGAAACTAACAGAAGTTATAAACCAAATGGACTTAACAGATACTTAAAGAAAATTTCATCGTAAAACAAAAAAGATATACCTTCTCTTCAGCACCTCATGGTACCTTCTCCAAAAGTGACCATATAATTGCTCACAAAACAGGCCTTAACAGATACTGGAAGATATAAATAATCCCACGTATCATATCGGAATTCCATGTATCCTATCAGATCACCACAGACTAATGCTGGTCTTCAATAACAACAAAAACAACAGAAAGCCCATATATACATGAAAGTTGAACAACACTCTGCTCAATGATAACTTGGTCAAAATAAAGAAGTAATTAAAGATTTTTTAGAATTTTATGCAAAGGAAGGCACAACATACCCAAACTGATGGGACACAATGAAAGCAGTGCCAAGAGGAAAATTCATAGCTCTGAGTGCCTCCAAAATGAAACAGGAGAGAGCTTACATCAGTAGCTTGACAGTACACCTAAAAGTTCTAGAATAAAAAGAAGCAAATACATCAAAGAGGAGTAGAAGGCAGGAAATAATCAAACTCAGGACTGAAACCAACCAAGTAGAATCAAATAGGGTTATACAAAGAATCAACACAATTAGGAGCTGGTTCTTTGAGAAAATCAAGAGGATAGATAAACTCTAAGCCAGACTAACCAGAGGACACCGAGAGTGTATCCGAATTAACAAAATCAGAAATGAAAAGGGAGACATAACATAATCTGAGGAAATTCAAAAATTCATCACATCCTACTACAAAAGCCTATATTCAAAAAAACAGGAAAATCTGGAGGAAATGGAAATTTTTCTAGACAAATACCAGGAACCAAAGTTAAGTCAGGAATGGATAAACAATCCAAACAACCCCATGACTCCTAAAGAAATAGAAGCAGTTAATAAAACTCTCCCAACCAAAAAGAGCCCAGGACCAGATCGGTTTAGTGCAGAATTCTATCAGACCATCATTGAAAACTGAATACCAATACTGTCCAAACTATTCCACAAAATAGAAATAGATGGAGCACTACTAAATTCCTTCTATGAAACCACAATTATTCTTATACCTAAACCACACAAGGACCCAACAAACAAAAAGAACTTCAAACCAATTTTCCTTACAAATATTGATGCAAAAGTACTCAATAAATATCTCCCAAACCAACGTTAATGCCTTTATGAGTCCAGACTTGCTACTCAGGATAGGGAGAAACACAACACCTCTTAATTCAGCTTCAACGTAAGGACCATCAATTTGCAAAATGAACTGAGAATTATTTTTATCTTAAAAACACAACCCTGAAAGTTTATTTGATATTTTTCTGGGTGGTAAGTTTTATTGTTATAACAGTAGTTCTCTAGAATCTCATGGTGGAGATTTACTCACCTTGTTGTTTATAGATTGTATTTTTTATTCATTTGTTTTGTTTTGAGGTTCACTATTAGAAAAAGTCTGGATGTCACTGAACCTACCTTGCTTGTCTAAATTTTACATATGAGCATGGTATTAAACTCAAGTCTTCATGCTTGCAAGACAAGCTCTCTAGTGACCCCAGCTGTCCCTCCCTCTTAACCTTCTTATCTACTTCAATTAGAAAGAGTCTTTGTGTCTAAGGGAAGAGAAGAAGTGAACCCCATGGCGATCTTTCTCTTCAGACAGAAAAGAATGTGTGACTTGTAAGCAAATTAGCCTGCTGTCATTGAGAGAAAGCACACAATATGCATAGGCATGACCTGGATAAAACTCATATTATTAATTGGGTATAGTGGCACAATCCTGCAATCAAGACATTGAAGTGACGAATCAAACACTTAGAATTCAAGGTTAGCCAAAGAAATACAAACCTTTTTCTCAACATTCCTCAAAAATAAAATGGAACTATTTTGGCATTTTGAAATAAATTCCCTGTGGAGTAGGTAGGTATTCCAGTATAATCTAGAATTTTCCTACTTTCCCTTCCCTTTCAGCATATCTTCTGTTTGTTCCCCCTCCTTCTACTCTGAGCTCCCCTTCAGACTTCATATGTAACTTATCTTCGTTTTCTTTTCTCCTCATAGTTATTATTGTTACATGTATACACATTTAAATATGTAAAATAACCTTTGAGTCATTTCAGTATTGTTTTAATGTATGTGTGTTTAGAGCGATCCCTCGGTATCAGATAACCATTACCTGGCTCATCCCCTGGGAGATGGTCTCTCTTTTGCTTAATTAATTACCTGGATTCTTTTTCTAACAGCAGAGTCTTTTGTTAGACAGTCCCCATTCATGCTGATGTGTCAACAAGTGTTGTCATCATTCCTCACTTGTGTAGGAAAGCATGTTGTTGAGATATCATGGGTGCATCTTCTGTCCTATACAGAAGTCATTTGTCAGCAGACATCCTGGTCCTGTGGCTCATAATGTCTTTCTTCCCTCTCTTCTTTGATGCTTCTTGCCATAGGCTAGGGTTGCAACAGCCATGATTCTTGCCTATTGAGTGGCACTTGGGGCTAATCACACCCTGTGGTTTACTAACGAAGTTTCTATTGACCTTTGTGAGGTATCGTATGTTCTGCTGTTCATTGCTGTGTTCTGGGTTTCACAGGTGGCACGACATTAATTCATTTTCCCTTGGCAGATTGAATAGCATCTTCTGGCACTGTGAGAGCTAGTTCTTCCTATCAGTTCCAATTCATTCTTTCAGTTCTTATTCTTCAGGGATGGGGAATAATTCAGATTCTGGGATCAAGGGTGCCAGCAATACTCTAAATTGCTTTGGGAGTCTCTTAGACTTATTCCATGACCAAAAATTCAAAGATTTCTCATACTTGGTTCTTCCGGGTTATTAATAGGACAGACTCTGGCTATTGCAAGGAGTATTATCCTCTAATAGCATACCTTATTTAAAACACACACACACACACACACACACACACATACACACACACACACATTTTATCATATCCTCACACATTTGCTATATACTAATAGAAAGGTAATGATTATGGTAGCTTGAGGAGTAGAACAACTCCCACAAGCTCATATGTTTTATTATTTGATCCACAATTAGTAAAATTGTTTGGCAGGGTTAGGAGGTGAGGCCTTGTTGCAATGGAGTATTCTTATCAGAGGAGGTATGTTAATAGGGGTGGTTTCGATTTCAGAAATCTATGACAGGCAATAAACTTGCATTCTTCTGTCTGTAGATATGATATGAAGACTTAACTACTGCTCCATAACCATGCCTGGCTGCCAGGTTCCTTTCATGATGGACATGAACTAATAATCCTGTGAAATGTCAACAAGTCCCCATTTAAATGCTTTCTTTCTATAAACTGTTTTGGATCCTAGTCTTTTATTCACACCAATAAAATAGAAACTAATACATGCATATTACTAAAACATATACAATCCCCAATCACTTGCATTTTATGTGTTAATTTCTGGAGAACAGTTTTACAATCAATTTCATCTTTTTCTGTCTAAAATTTGGAAACTTTGGCTATTTATCTTACAGAGTGATCCTCCATCTAAACTTACTATACTCAACATTAATTTAACTTGGGTTATATATTTGTGGCAGAAATGACACAGATACAGTGTGCATTCTTAGTATTTCATTTGTCAACATGCTACATTAATAGAAACTTAAAAACTATTACTTGGAGTATTCCTGTCTTTGTGCTTTAACATGAGTATTTTCCATGATTAGCTACTAAGTGTTAAGAGAGAATATATAAATAATCCTTCTTGTTCAAGTTTGCACACCATATTTAAAAATCCACTGATAATTCTTATATGCAAAACTGTATTTTAACTATATTTTCTTCCTGAAACATTTCCTGCATCAGAACTGGAACTAGCCATTTAACTGCAGTCCAATTCCTTATATTATTGAATGAAATTTAGATGCTAAGATCTGAATGCCAGGTGTGCTCATTTTTGAAGAATACCATTGATACTGATTACAGGCATATCCAATGTGTGTGTGTATATATATATAATCTGCTTCTTAGTTATTTACTAATGTTATATTTTATTATAGGATATGGTATTGTACTCACTTCAAAAGGGTCTATGTAGATCAAAAGTCACAAGTTTCTAGTAATTACTTCAATTTCAATCTGGCACTAACATTGATTTCTTTCCTAGCTGCCTCTCGTTACTGATAAGATCTGGCTTTTATTTGAGTTATTTATTTATTATTTTATTTGGATTATTTGCAAGATCCCTTCATGTTTGTTTGATCCTTCAATCTACATATTTTTTAAATTGTTAAGACATATCTTATGAAAAATATATTAACTCTAGGACAATATTGGTATAGATTTTTTGGTAGATAATATTGCTCTGTTTAGTAAAATAGCATTTTTCAAAGTTACATAGGGTAGTGTTGGGTATAAGTGGGTATGAAGTATGGTGATCGCTGCAACTCATGGTCTCCTGCCCTGGTTGACAATGCAATCAATGTAGAAAAATGAGCTTTTTAGGACTTGACTAGGTCATGAGATCTTTATTGATGGATTCATACACTAATGTTTTTGTGTAAGTTTTAATAGACTATTAGGGTGTTGAGCATGTGAAAGTAGGAACTAATGGAGACAAACACATCCATCTTTCTGCTCTACTACTCTCTGCATCCTGTCTGTCAAAGAAGATTGTTTTCCTTGCTCTTCCCTTCAACTATGATGTATCCTTCCCAAAGGCCTGGAAACAATTGAACCCCTGATCTCAGACTGGTACACACTATCTTTCAGTCATTTCTGTCTGATATTTTCCTCAGTGGTGAAAGAGCTGACGTCTACAGTCCTGTGACTGCTCATTCTTTCACTCTGAGTATTTTGTTAATTTTTGTTCATTTTATGCTGCTATCATTTTTAAATATTTTATCCCATCTAGGTTTCCCCTACCTCATGATTGATTTTCTGACCATTGTATACTATTTATTTTTAATTAGTGTACAACTTAATAAGTTTCATTTTGGTGTTTTCCTATACTCTTTGTTTTCTCTAGGCAGCTTGATTCTTCTCCTTCCTCCTCCCTGCTTCTTTCGATCCTACTTTCTTTCTCATGTTTTCCCATACTTGTATCTTTCTGTTTCCTATCAGCATCAATACTTTCCTGTCTCATGTACTCAAATCTTCTCTGTCATCTTTTTAATGCAGGTTATCTCTGTTACCCACATCCCAGCAGATATTTTGTACATTTCCTATTAAGAATTTCAGATTTCTGAAAATAGAATGGGTGTCAACCCATGAATGTTTTTGCTTGTATATTTGAAAATATTTTTCTTCCATAACATTTTAATGGTTTTTCTTTTCTTTTTCTTTCCCTGTTTTCATCTCTTTATAATTTGCACCAAATATTTTTTACAGTTTAGGATATTCCTTTTATGGATGATTTTTTGTGTTATTGAGGGAAATTTTCTCCACAGTAAGATAATCGAAATATTAATTAAACAAAATTATTGTTTCGGTGATTTAAAATTATATTATATTTGAAATACTTTTTTTTTTGGTTCTTTTTTTTGGAGCTGGGGACTGAACCCAGGGCCTTGTGCTTCCAAGGTAAGCGCTCTACCACTGAGCTAAATCCCCAGCCCCTTGAAATACTTTTAAAACAAGAAAATATTTTTTGGACATATATATATATATATATATATATATATATATATATATATATATACTTATTATATACTCTGAATCAAAAATATTCCAATAAAAATACACCCGCACTATTTATTTTCTTTACTATAATGAGTGAGACAAAATTCTTCAGAAGCTATGAATATTACACATGATATCTCAGTAACTTGAATAGAGAAGAAGTATAAGAAATCTCTCAGCAAGCACTTCTTGGCATTAGTGACTGGGTTTGGTGGCTGCATATGGGATGGATCCCCAGGTGGTTCCGGCTCTGGATAGCCTTTCCTTCAGTCTCTGTTACACTCATTGTCCCTGTATTTCCTGCCATGAGTATTTTGTTCCCTGTTCTTAGAAAGACTGATGCATCCATATTTTGGTCTTCCTTCTTCTTGGGCTTCATGTGGTCTGTGAATTTTATCTTGAGTATTTTATGCTTTTGGGCTAATATCTACTTACCAATGAGTACATACCATGTGTGTTCTTTTGTGACTGGGTTACCTAATTCAGCATGATATTTTCTTGTTCTATCCATTTGCCTAAGAATTTCATGCAGTTGTTTTTAATAGCTGAGTATTGTGTATTGGCCATTCTATATTCCGCAGTTGAGAATTCTTTGTTTAGCTCTATATCCTATTCCTTAATATGATTATTTGGTTCTCTGAAGTCTAACTCCTTGAGTTCTTTGTATATATTAGATATTAGCCCTCTATTGGATATAAGATTGTAAAGATCTTTTCCCAATCTGTTGGTTGCTGTTTGGTCCTATTGACAGTTTCCTTTTCCTTAAAAAAGCTTTGCAATTTTATGAGGTTCCATTTGTTGATTCTTGGTCATATAGTATAAGCCACTGGTGTTCTATTCAGGTTTGCTGACAGGAGCCTGATATGGATATCTCCTGAGAGGCTCTGCCAAAACCTTACTGCTACAGATTAATATGCTTGCAACTAACCATAAGACTGCACTCAAGAACCCTAATGGAAGAGTTAGAGAAGGGACTGAAGGAGCTGACATGGGTGGCAACCCCATAGAAAGAACAACAATATCAAGCAACCAGACCCTTCAGAGATTCCAGGGACTGGACCACCAACCAATGAGTATACATGGGGGGATCCATGACTCTCAGCTGCATATGTGGCAGAGGATGGTATTGTCTGGCATCAATAGGAGAAGCCCCTGGTCCTGTAAAGGCTCTTTCTCAGTGTAGGGGAATGCCAGGCTGTTCAGGTGGGAGTGCAGGGGTGGGAGCGCAGAGCATTCTCACAGAAGCAGCAGAAGGTGGAATCAAAAATAAGGAAACCAGGAAAGGGGATAATATTTGAAAAAGCAAATACACAAATTATCCAATAAAAAACTTTTTCATAAAGAAAACTAAAGAAATGACTCAGAGAATCATTACAGATGTGAGAGCAGTTAAATTACAGCAGTACTGAGTATGGGAAGTTTCAAGCACAGAAATTACATAAATAATATACATAATGTGACTTTAAATATTTAGCTTTGATAATGATGATTTAAATTTGTGGATTTATTTTATCTTGTTTTCTATCAACAGTTCTTTTCTTTTCTCTTCTTTTTGAAAATAGATTCTTCTCTCATACAATATATCCTGGCCAAAGTTTTCCTTGCCTTTACACTTCCTAGATCACCCTACTTACCACCTCCCCCAGATCCACTCCTGTTTCAATTCCTCTTCAGAAACCAGCAGGTCTCCAGGAAATGACAATCAGACAGAACAAAACAAGATAAAATAAAACAAGGCAAAAGCCTTCATATCATGGTTGGACAAAGCAAGTCAATCAGAGTTAAAACATTCCAATAGCATGAAAAGAATCAAAGACATGCCCAATTCTAGTCTTAGGTATCAGCAACCTTGTGCCAACTCATGCATGCCCCATGTTTGCTTCTTAAGTCTTTGTGAGCACATTGTGAGCCCTGTTTATCTCATTTGATGGGTCATATTCTGATGTCCATATCTTCTGAGTCCTACAATTGTCCCTCCTCCTCTTCCTGGGTATCCGAAATCTTCGAAGGGAGGGAAACAAGGAAGACTTACAACTTAGATCACACATTGTCTGGCTGTGGGTCCCTGCACCTGCACTCATCAACTGCCAGGAAGACCCCTCGGATAAGAACTGAGTAAGACACTGATCTATGAGTGTAACAGACTATCATTAGGAATCCTTCCTTCCTCATTTTCTTTCTTCTTTCCTTCTTCCTTCTTTTGTTCCCTCCTTCCTTCTTTGCTCCTTCCTTATTTCTTTGCTTCCTTCCTTGCCCCTTCCCTCATTTTCTCCCTCCCCCCTCCTTCCCTTCCTTTCTTCCCTTCTTTCATTTTTTCTTTCTGTCAGTTGTGTTTGTTTCTAACCTAAGTCTCTGGGTTATACAGTCTCTAGATTCTGGCCATTTGGACATTGTTGGACATTGCCCATACCCAGCAGTATATACCAACACAAAATGAATTTAGTAGTACATTTTGTTGGCCCCCAATGTTTTTTCTAGGCTTAAATTTCTTACAAAATTTTTGGTTATACATTATGGTTTCTAATTTTTTCTCTATGTGTTTTCTATGTGTACAAACATGTGTTTCTTAGCATCTGCATGTGCTTCTTGTGGTTTTCCTTTGGTCCTTACTTTTCTATTCATTTGATTGATTAGTCCTGCTCTGGTTTGTTAGTCTTTGCCATCTATTATATTACATACATTATTATTATTATTTTAGATGCTTCTTTGCAATCTTTTTAATATTTTTGACATAATTTTTTGGATAATTTTATTTACATTTCAAATGTTATTCCCTTTACTGGTTCCCTGTCCATAAGGCCCCTATCTCAATGTACCCCCTGCCATATTTTATAAGGGTGTTCTACCTCTACAACCAAGTCCCCTTCCGGCCTTACCGTGCTGACATTGCCCTACACTGGAGGGTTCAGCCTTGGCAGGACCAAGGGCTTCTCCTCACACTGATGCCCAACCAGGCCATCCTCTGCTACATATGCAGCTGGAACCATAGGCATGTCATGTGTAGTCCTTGGGAAGTGGTTTAGTCTCTGGATTGTTGGTATTGTTGGCCTTATGGGTTTGCAAGCCCCTTCAGTACCTTTATTCCTGTCTCTAGTTCCTCCAATGGGAACCTTGTTCTCAATTCAATGGTTTGTTGCTAACCTTCACTTCTGCATTTGTCATACTTTGGCTGAGCCTCTCAGGAGGAAGGTATATCAGGCTTCTGTCAGCATGCACTTCTTGGCTTCACCAACGTTGTCTAGATTTGTTGGCTGTATATATACAGGCTGGATTACCAGGTGGGGCAGCTTCTGAATAACGTTTCCACCAGTCTCTGATTCAAAATTGTCTCCATATCTCATCCTATGAATATTTTTCTTCCCCCTTTTAAGAAGGACTGAAGCATCCACACTTCGTTTGTCATTCTTCTTGAGTTTCATGTGATCTGTGGATTGTATCTTGGGTAATTCAAGCTTTTGGGATAATATTCATTTATCAGTGAATGCATAGCATGTGTGGGTTTTGTGATTGGGTTACCTCACTTAGGATGATATTTTCTCATTCAGTCAATTTGCCTATGAATTTCATGAAGTCATTGTTTTTGATAGCTGAGTAATGCTCCTTTGTGTATCCACATTTGTCCCATACGTTTTGCTATGTTGCACCTTCATCTTCATTAAATTCTAAAAAGTTTTTTGTTCTTTATTTCCTCCTTGACCAATTTATCATTGAGTGGAGCATTGTTCTAATTCCATGTGTATGTGGGCTTTCTGTTGTTTTTGTTGTTATTTAAGACCAGCCTTAGTCTGTGGTGATCTGATACAATGTATGTATGTCAATCTTCTTTTATCTGTTTTGGCCTGTTTTGTGACCAGTTATATGGTCAGTTTTTGAGAAGGTATCATGAGGTGTTGAGAAAAAGGGCATATTCTTTTGTTTTAGGATGAAATGTTCTATAAATATCTGTTAAATCCATTTGGTTCATAACTTCTGTTACCATCTCTCTGTCTTGGTTTTTCTGTTTCCATGATCTACCCATTGATGAGAGTGGTGCATTGAAATCTCTCACTATTATTGTGTGAGGTGAAATGTGTGCATTGATCTTTAGTAAGAATGAATGTAGGTGCCCTTGCATTTGGAGCATAGATATTTTGGATTGAGAGTTCATCTTGGTATATTTTTGCCTTGATGAATATGTAGTGTCCTTCCTTATCTTTTTTGATAATTGTTGATTGAAAGCAGGTTGGAGAATTCATTTGTATGAACAAAACAACAGCAGTCTAAAAACTGGAATAAGAGACTCTGTAGGCTGAGAAAGGCAAAGAGGAGACTAGAACTGAGCAGTCAGCAACACTGCAAAGAAGTGTTGTTGCTGTTAGAAGGAAGACTGGAAAATCAAACGCTATACTCAACCACTGGGCCTCTTACCAAGGGGCTCTTACCTGTATCCTTCCCTGGAGGCAAAATTAATTCCCAAACAGCTACATTGCAATAAGTTGAAAGTTACATTATTTGCAGGATATATAAAGAATTCCCAAGAATGTAGATCCACAGAAACTGGCATAATTTATGATATTGTATGTGACAGAGTGAAGTATAAAGAAAAGGCTCACATGAAAAAAGGAAATCATATGTAAAGGAAATCTGAGCTTTTTGTTTCCTGATCTTGAGCCAAGTATTCAGTTAAGAAATGAACATTTCTTTCAGAACGGAAATGTTTCTTGCCAGGCATATGAAGGTAGACTCTTATTCCAGGCCAAACTGAAAATGAACTATAAAAACAAAACTTTTATCTACTGAGAAACAAGTTCACCTAAAGGTCTGACGCATATCATTAAATGGAATTGAAATCAGGAGGATGTGGATTCTAACTCATCATCTAGGATTCCATGGGCCTTATGGCTTTCTCTTTTTCTTGCCTACTCTTCTTTTCTTTTGTCCTTTCCTTCCTTCCTTTCTTCCTTCCTCTCTTTCTTTCTTTCTTTCTTTCTTCCTTTCATTTTTCTCTTTTCATAGATACAATGTCATACCTCTATTTGTGGGTAAATTACAGTTTTAAAGTTTGCAGATATTATGTATGTGTTTTGAGCAATATTTCCTTTAAGTGACAGACAATTCTGCATACCTTTTGTGAGACAAAATTGTTCCTTTAATGTTGCAGACAAATGCCCATTGCACAGATTTCTTGATTAATGCCACCTCTGGGGAAAAAATTGCCAGTAGTTTGAATCAAAGTGTATGATGCTATTTGTTCATTCTAAAAATAAAGATTATTGCAATATGACATATTTGTAACTTGAGCACATTATTGTTTAGAGCTAGTTGATGATTTTTAAAGGAAATTATCAAAGACAAGGAAGAAAATAATTATTTAAAACTAGTTTATTTATGATTAGTCAT
The DNA here is from genome assembly GCF_011064425.1 of Rattus rattus. NCBI lineage: Eukaryota > Metazoa > Chordata > Mammalia > Rodentia > Muridae > Rattus > Rattus rattus. Next base: position 141,215,079 of record NC_046156.1, on the reverse strand, counting down.
ATTAGAGTTATTTGAAGTAAAAGAAAGCAAATCAAAGACCCAAGTATTACCTGACTTGAGAATGATTTTGAAAAACTATAAAGTGACTTCTGTTTTCTCCCTGTATCTGGAGCTGAACCACTCCCACAGCTCTCTGTACCAAACACCATGAGGGAGAGAGCTGGACCCTTAGAAGTGCAGACAATCCTGAAAGGAGGAGACAACTCAGAGGAGACAACTACTCACATTTCTGACATAAAAGAAGCCTGCCTAGTGCCCTCTGGATACAGGATCCCAGGAGTAGTCAGGGGCAGGATCCTTTTGGTTTCTACATGTGCCTGGAGCTGAACCGATCCCTCAACTCTCTACATAAATCCTGTGGTGTTGAGAGCTGAAATCTCAGATGTGAAGCTAATCCTGAGAGTTCAGAGGAGACAACTACTTTTGTTCCTATTCCTGGCCCAAGAGGAATCTTCCTATTGCTCTCTGTGCCCTTGGAGAACAGGAAACTAGGAGCAGTCAGGGGCAGGATCCTTCAGGTTTCTGCCTGTGTGGAGAGCTGAAATCCAGTCACCAGGAACACTGACAAACCTGAGAGAAGAGGTATGACCAACTCTTCTGCTTCAAGCAGCCTGCCTGGAAGCTTCAGGGAACACAAACCCAGGAGCAGCTCTCTTAGCCCAGAACTGGCTGAAAGAAAACAGGACTACAGGAGTGCTGACACACAGGCTCAAAGGAGGGTCAAGACACTGTCAGAGCCAGCAAGACAAGCCAACACCAGAGAAAACCTGATGGCGAGAGGAAAGCAGTATACTAAGCAACAGAAATCAAGACTACTTGGCATCATCAGAGCCCAGTTCATCTACCAAAGCAAATACTGGATATCCAAATACACTGGAAAAACAAGATTTGTATTTAAAATCACATCTCATGATGATGATAGAGGACTTTAAGAAGGACATAAATAACTCCATTAAAGAAATACAGAACAACACAGCAAACAAGTAGAAGATCTTAAAGAGGAAACGAAAACAAATCTCTTAAAGAATTAAAGGAAAACACAACGAAACAGGTGATGGAATTTAAGAAAACCATTCAGAATTTTAAAAAAATGGAAATAGAAACAATAAAGAATTCACAAAGGGAGACAATCCTGGAGATTGAAAACCTAGGAAAGAGATCAGAAGTAATAGAGGCAAGCATCACCAACAGAATACAGGAGATAGAAGAGAGACTATCAGGGATAGAAGATACCTTAGAAAACATTGACACAACCATCAAAGATAAATTAAAATGCATAAAGCTCCTAACACAAAGCATACTAGAAATTCAGGACACGATAAGATCAAACCTAAGGATAATAGGTATAGAAGAGTGTAAAGACTCCCAACTTAAATAGCCAGTAAATATCTTCAACAAAATTATAGAAGAAAGCTACCCTAACTTAAAAAAAGGGATGCCCATAGACATGCAAGAAACATACAGTACTCCCACTAGATTAGACCATAAAAGAAATTCTTTCTGTCACATAATAGTCAAAACACCAAGTACACAAAACAGAGAAAGATTATTAAAGCCTTAAGGGGAAAAGGTCAAGTAACTTTTATAAAGGCAAAGGTATCAGAATTACACCAGACTTTTCACCAGAGAATATGAAAGCCAGAAGATCATGGGAAGATGTCATACAGATCCTAAGAGAAGACGATAGCCAGCTCAGGCTACTATATCCAGCAAAACTCTCACTTAACATAGAGGGAAAAACCAGATAGTACAGGACAAAACTAAATTTAAACAATAACTTTACACAAATCCAGTCCGTCAAAGAATAATAGATGGAAAACTCTAACACAAGAAGGGAAATTGCACTATAGAAAAAGCAGGTAAGTAATCTCCTTGCAACAACACCAAAGGAAGACAGCACACAAACATAATTCTATCTCTAACAACAAAAATAACAGGGAACAATAATCACTATGCCTTACTATCTCTTTAATACCTGCCATTTTGTTGCATACAGGAAATACACCTCAGTGAAAAAGACATATACTACCTCAGTCTAAAAGGCTGGAAAACAATTTTCTAAGCAAACAGCCCCAAGAAACAAGCTGGAGTAGCCATTCCAATATCAAATAAAATCAACTTACATCCAAAAGTTATCAAAAAAGTTAAGAAAGAACACTTCATACTCATTAAAGGAAAAATCCACCAAGAGGAACTCAACATCTTGAATATCTATGCTCCAAATGCAAAAGCACTTAAATTCATAAAAGAGACCTTATTAAAGCTCAAAGCATCTCACATAATAATAGGGGAAGATTTAAACAACCCAATCTCATCAATGGGCAGATCATGGAAACAGAAACCAAACAGACATAGAGAAACTAACAGAAGTTATGACTTAACAAGTATTTACAGAATATTTCATCCTAAAACAAAAAATTAACTTTCTCATCACTTCATAGTACATACTCCAAAATTGACCATATAATTGGTCACAAAACAAGCCTCAATAGATACAAGAAGACTGAAATAATCCCATTCATCCTATCACATCCCCGAAGACTAAGGCTGGTCTTCAACAACATCAAAAATGACAGAAAACCCACATACACGTGGAAGTTAAACACTGCTCTACTCAATGACAACTTGGAGAAGGAAGAAATAAGGAAAGAAACTAAAGACTTTTTAGAATTTAATGAAAATGAAGGTGCAGCATACCCAAAATTATGGGACACAATGAAATCAGTGTTGAGAGGAAAACACATACCTCTGAATGCCTTCAAAAAGAAAGTGGAGAAAGCATACATTAGCAGTTTGACAGCACAACTAAAAGCTCTAGACCAAAAGAAAGCAAATATACCAAAGAGGAATAGTTGGCCAGAAATAGTCAAACTCGGGGCTGCAATCAACCAATTAGAAACAAAAAAGAACGTATAAAAAATCAACAATACTGGTGCTAGTTCTTTCAGAAAACAACAACAAGATAGATAAACACTTTCAAAGACTAGACAGAGGGCACAAATAATGTATCGAAATTAATCAAATCAGAAATGAAAAGGGCGACATAACAACAGAATCTGAGGAAATTCAAAAAAATCACCAAATCCTACTAGAGAAGCCTATTAGTCAACAAAACTGGAAATTCTGAAGGAAATGGACAATTTTCTAGAAAAATATCAAGTACCAGGTTAAATCAGGATCAGATGGTTCATTATACAGAAATCCATCAACCTCAGATGCCCTTCAACAGAGGAATGGATTCAGAAAATGTGGTACATTACAAAATGGACTGCTACTCATCTATCAAAAACAATAACTTCATTGATATTCATAGTCAAATGGATGGAACTAGAAAATATCATCCTGATTGAAGTAAACCAATCAGAAATAAATGAACTTGGTATGTGCTCACTGTTAAGTGGATATTAGCCTTTAATTACAATCATCGGACCACATGAAACTTAAGAAGAAGGATGACCAAAGAGTGGAAGCTTCATTCTTTCTTAAAAGGGGGAATGAAAATATTCATAGGAGGGGACATATAGACAAAGTTTGGAGCAGAGTCTGAAGGAATGGCCATCCAGAGACTGCCCCTTCTGCGGATCCAATCCAGATATTTATAGCCACCAAAACTAGACAGTATTGATTAAGCCAAGAATTACATGCTGACTGGAGACTGACATAGCAAATGCTTGCAGCAAACCATTGAACTGAGAACCCGGTCCCCATTGGAGGAGATAGAGGAAAGGATTGAAGGAGCTGAAGGGGCTTGCAACCACATAAAAACAATACCAACTAATCGGAGCTTCCAGGGACCCAGCGGATATACATGGGCAGACCCTTGGTTCCAGCTGCAAATGTAGCACAGGATGGCCTTGTTGGGCTCCAATGGGAGGAAACACATTTGTTTCTGAAGACCAGAGCCCCCTAGTGTCCGGGAATGTCAGGCTGGGGAGACAGGAAGAGGAAGAGTTTGGGGAGGGAGGACACCCTCATAGAAGAAGGGGAGAACCTCACTGATCCCTGCCCACAGCTCCCTGCTCCCAAACCTCCTGGTAGAGAGCTCACCACCCAGACAGGTGAGCACTCCTGAGACTGCAGAGTGGAAGAGACCACCAATACTGCCCACCCCTGCTCACATCTCTGGCCCAGGAGGAAACTGTATACGGCCTCTGGGAACAGGAAGATAGGGGCACTCAAGCAGCAGATCCCCTGCGGTCCAGACAACACTCAAATCTGAAGGGACCCAGTCAACAGCTCCCTGCACCCAAATCCCTGCTCCCAAATCACCCAAAGGAGATAAACCTTTGGAGGGGCAGACATGGCTGGGAAGCCAGAAGAGACTACACTCTGCCTACGATTCTCACTCCAGAAGAAAATACCAAACACCATCTGGGACCCCGGTACACAGGGACCAGGGAAAAGGCAGGGCAAGCCCTTATGGTTGCCATCCACACAGTGAGTACAAACACAGCCCCCAGGAGCAGCGTGAGCCCCGAGACCAGAGGTAAGACCAACTTTTCTGCTCCAAGTTACCTGCCTGGTGGATTCAGGACACAAGCCCAAAGGAACAGCTGAAGACCAGTAAACAGGAAAGACTACACGCCTGAAAGCAGAACACTCTGTTTCCATAACTGGTTAAAGGAAACAGGAAAACAGATCTACAGCACTCCTGAGACACAGGCTTATAAGACAGTCTAGCCACTGTCAGAAATAGCAGAACAAGGAAACACCAGAGATAATCTGATAGTGAGAGGCAAGCACAGGAACCCAAGCAAAAGAAACCAAGACTACATGACATCATCAGAGCCTAACTCTCCCACCAAAGCAAACACTAAATATCCAAACACACCAGAAAAGCAAGATCTTGATTTTAAAACACATTTGATCATGATGATGGAGCACTTCAAGAAAGACATAAAGAACTCAGAGAAACATAGGAAATCATAAATAAACAAGTAGAAGCCTAGAGAGAGGAATCACAAAAATCCCTGAAAGCATTCCAGGAAAACACAATCAAACAGGTGAAGGAACTAAAAATTGAAATAGAAGCAATAAAGAAAGCACAAAACGAGACAACTCTGGATATAGAAAACAAAGGAAGAGACAAGGAGCTGCAGATACAATCATCACCAAGAGAATACAAGAGCTAGAAGAGAGAATCTCAGGAGCAGAAGATTCCATAGAAATCATCAACACAACTGTCAAAGATAATGGAAAATGGAAAAAGCTACTGGTCCAAAACATACCGGAAATCCAGGACTCAATGAGAAGATCAAACCTAAGGATAATAGGTATAGAAGAGAGTGAAGACTCCCAGCTCAAAGGACCAGTAAATATCTTCAACAAAAATCATAGAAGAAAACTTCCCTAATCTAAAAAAAGAGATGCCCATAAACATACAAGAAGCCTACAGAACTCCAAATAGATTGGACCAGAAAAAGAAACTTCCAGTCACATAATAGTCAAAACACCAAATGCACAAAACAAAGACAGAATATTAAAAGCAGTAAGGGAAAAAGGTCAAGTAACATATAAAGGCAGACCTATCAGAATTACACCAGACTTCTCACCAGAGACTAGGAAAGCCAGAAGATCCTGGACAGAGAAGGTAGATAAACAGTTAGACAGATAAATGGGAGGACTCAGAGGGTGTGTCCAAATTAACAAAATCAGAAATGAAAGGGGAGACATAACTACAGAATCAGAGGAAATTCAAAAAATCATCAGATCCTACTACAAAAGCCCATATTCAACAAAACTTGAAAATCTGCAGGAAATGGACAATTTTCAAGACAGATACCAGGTACCAAAGTTAAGTCAGGAACAGATAAACCATTTAAACAACCTCATAACTCCTAAAGAAATAGAATCAGTCATTAAAGGTCTCCCAACCAAAAAGAGCCCAGGTCCAGAAGGATCCAGTACAGAATTCTATCAGACCTTCATAGAAGACCTCATACCAATACTAACCAAATATTTCACAAAATTGAAACAGATGGAGCACTAACGAATTCCTTCTATGAAGCCACAATTATTCTTATACCTAAACTACACAAAGACCCAACAGAGAACTTCAGACCAATTTCCCTTATGAATATTGATGCAAAAATTCTCAATAAAATTCTTGCAAACCGAATGTAAGAGCACATCAAAACAATCATCCACCATGATCAAGTAGGCTTCATCCCAGGCATGTAGGGATGGTTTAATATACAGAAAACCATCAATGTAATCTACTATATAAACAACCTGAAAGATAAAAACCACATGATCATTTCATTAGATGCTGAGAAAATATTTGACAAAATTCAACACCCCTTCATGATAAAAGTCCTGAGAAGAATAGGAGTTCAAGTCCCATAGCTAAACATAGTGAAAGCCATATACAGCAAACCATTAACTAATATTAAACTAAGTGGAGAGAAACTTACAGCAATCCCATTAAAATCAGGGACTAGACAAGGCTGCCCACTCTCTCTCTACTTATTCAATATAGTGCTTGAAGTTCTAACCAGAGCAATCAGACAGCAAAAGGAGATCAAAGGGATACAGATGGGAAAATAAGTCAAAATATCATTATTTGCAGATGATATCATAGTATATTTAAGTGATCCCAAAGTTCCACCAGAGAACTACTAAATCCGATAAACACCTTCAGCCAAGTGGCTGGATATAAAATTAACTCAAGTAAATCAGTAGCCTTCCTCTACACAAAAGAGAAACATGCTGAGAAAGAAATTAGGGAAACGACACCCTTCATAATTGTCCCAAATAATATAAAATACCTCAGTGTGACTTTAACAAAGCAAGTGAAAGATCTGGGTGATAAGAAAGTAAAGACACTGAAGAAAGAAATTGAAGAAGACCTCAGAAGGTGGAAAGATCTCCCAGGCTCATGGATTGGCAGGATTAACATAGTAAAAATGGCCATTTTACCAAAAGCGATCTACAGATTCACTGCAATCCCCATCAAAATACCAACCCAATTCTTCAGAGAGTTAGACAAAACAATTTCAAATTCATCTGGAATAACAAAAAACCCAGGATAGCTAAAACTATCCTCAACAATAAAAGGTCTTCTGGGGGAATCACTAGCCCTGAACTCAAGCAGTATTACAGAACAGTAGTGATAAAAACTGCATGGTATTGGTACAGAGACAGACAGATTGACCAGTGGAATAGAGTTGAAGACCCAGAAATGAACCCACACACCTATGGTCACTTGATTTTTGACAAAAGAGCCAAAACCATGCAATCAAAAAAAAGATAGCATTTTCAGCTAATGGTGCTGGTTCAGCCGGAGGTCAACATGTAGAAGAATGCAGATCTATCCATGCTTATCACCCTGTACAAAGCTTAAGTCCAAGTGGATCAAGGACCTCAACATCAAGCCAGATACACTTAAACTAATATAAGAAAAAGTGGGGAAGAATCTCAAATACATAGGCACTGGGAAAATTTTCTGAACAAAACACCAATGGCTTAGGCTCTAAGATCAAGAATCGACAAATGGGATCTCATAAAATTGCAACGCTTCTGTAAGGCAAAGGACACTGTTGTTAGGACAAAATGGCAACCAACAGATTGGGAAAAGATCTTTACCAATCCTACAACTGATAGAGAGCTCATATCCAAAATATACAAAGAACTCAAGAAGTTAGACTGCAAGGAGACAGATAATCCTATTAAAAAATAGTGTTCAGAGCTAAACAAAGAATTCACAGCTGAGGAATGCCGAATGGCTGGGAAGCACCTAAAGAAATGTTCAACATCTTTAGGCATAAGGGAAATGGAAATCAAAACAACCCTGAGATTTCACCTCACACCAATGAGAATGGCTAAGATCAAAAACACAGGTGACAGCAGATGCTGATGAGGATGTGGAGAAAGAGGAACACTCCCCCATTATTGATGGGATTGCAGACTGGTACAAACATTCTGGAAATCAATCTGGAGGTTCCTCAGGAAATTGGATATTCAACTACCTGAGGACTCAGCTATACCTCTCTTGGGCATATACCCAAAAGATGTCCCAGCATATAACAAAGACACATGGTCCATTATGTTCATAGCAGCCTTATTTATAATAGACAGAAGCTGGAAAGAATCCAGATGCCCTCCAACAGAGGAATGGATTCAGAAAATGTGGTAGATCTACACAATAGAATATTACTCAGCTATCAAAAACAACGACTTTATGAAATTCATAGGCAAATGGATGGAACTGGAAAATATCCTCCTGAGTGAGGTAACCCAATCATAGAAAAACACACATGGTATGCACAATTGATAAGTGGATATTAGCTCAATTGCTCGAATTACCCTAGATGCACAGAACACAGGAAACTCAAGAAGGATGACCAAAATGCTAATGCTTCACTCCTTCTTTAAAAGAGGAATAAGAATACACTTGGGAGGGAATAGAGAGGGAACGTTTAGAACAGAGGCAGAAGGAACACCCATTCAGAGCCTGCCCCACATGTGGCCCATACATATACAGCCACCAAACTAGATAAGATGAATGAAGCAAAGAAGTGTACACCAACAGGAACTGGATGTATATCTGTACTGAGAGACACAGTCAGAAAACAGCAAATACATAGGCGAATGCCAACAGCAAACCACTGAACTGAGAACAGGAACCCCGTTGAAGGAATCAGAGAAAGGACTGAAAGAGCTTGAAGGGCCTTGATATGAACAGCAATGCTAATCAACCAGAGCTTCCAGGGACTAAGTCACTACTCAAAGACTATACATGGACTGACCCTGGGCTCCAACCTCATAGATAGCAATGAATCGCCTCGTAATAGCAACAGTGCAGGGGGAAGCCCTTGGTCCTGCCAAGACTGAACCCCCAGTGAATGTGATTGTTGGGGGGAGGGCGGTAATATGGGAAGGATGGGGAGGGGAACACCGATAGAGAAGGGGAGGGTGAGTTATTAGAGGGATGTTGGCCTGGAAACCGAAAAAGGGAATAACAATCAAAATGTAAATAAGAAATACCCAAGTTAATAAAGATGAAAAATAAAATAAAAAATAAAATTATAAATTATCTTCATAAAAAAAAAGAAGAATGGGAGGGGGATGAGTTAGGGGGCTTATGGATAGGAAACCTGGAAAGGGAATAACATGTGAATTGTAAATAAATAGTATCCAATTAAAAAAATAAAAAGTGAAAATTATAAAGTGTTATACAGGAGAGTTTGAAAATATTGTTTTCAGGAAATAAAAGCCCAGAATTTTGATTTTTGCAACTTTATTCTTTCTCAATTGTTTTATAATCAACATGTAATATTTTCTTTTTGAAAAAAGAAATATTGTGTTAAATAGCATAGGTTGTCTCTCCAATTATGTACACATATATTCAGCCATTATTCTTTTTTTTAATTGGGTATTTCTTATTTACATTTCAAATGTTATTCCCTTTCTGGGTTTCCTGACCATAAGCCCCCTAACCACTTCCCCTTCCCTTCTATTAGGGTGTTCCCCTCTCTATACACCTCCCCCCAACAATCCCCTACACTGGTGATCTAACCTTGACAGGACCAAGGGCTCCTCATTCCATTGGTGCCCAGCAAGGCTATTCTTTGCTACATTTGTAGTTGGAGCCATGGGTCACTCCATATATAGTGTTTGGGTAGTGGTTTAGTCCCTGGAAGCTCTGGTTGGTTGGTATTGTTTTCCTTATGGGATTGCAAGCCCCTTCATCTCTTTCAATCCTTTTTCTAATTCCTTCAACGGGGGTTCTGTTCTGTTCTCAGTTCAGTTTTTTTGCTGCTAGCATTCTTCTCTGTATTTGACCTGTTCTTGCTGTGTCTCTCAGGAGAGATCTCTGGTTTCAAGCATACCTGTGTATAAATCCAGTCAACATACCTGGAAAGGGGCCAATGGGAGTCTATTTTTAGAGTATTGTCTTTCCCTGCCCAGGTCAATATTTCGGTATATTTGTGCTGACCTAGAAGCTTTTCTACTAAACCTGATGCTATTAAAAAGAAAATGCTACATTCATCATAAGCGAAATACAGCATTGTTTCAGTAATGACTCTAACTGTTTGTTGAGGTTCTTTTAAGACAGGATCTCCTTTAGCTCAGGTTGGTTGGCTTTGAACCTCCTATTTAGTAGAGGATGACCTAGAACTCCTAAGCTTAGTGTCTTCACCTCTCAAGCTCCAAAATAGCAGCCATGTGTTACAAGGCTTAGTGGACTGTTGATATCTAAATAATCTTTTATTTTATATTTAATGACCTTAGTAATTTACCCAGATTATATTCTTTGTGTGTTTATTTAGATATTTCACAGGAATTTTAATACATTCAGATTTCTGAATCTTAATCAGCATACCTAAGAATTCATGTGTTTCCCGATGAAAAGAGTCATACATGAAGTATGCAGCAGAATAGCAAGAAAGAACTTTGTTAAACTACTCATTTTTCATTGAGAACTTAAAAAGTACAGAAAAATGAGAGTTTCCATTCCTAAAAATTATAGAAAAAAATCAGATAACATCAACATCTTTTCAAGAAAAGGCTCTACTTCAGCATGAAATTACTGCGGAAACATTTGGATTCTATTTTACTTTTTATTTACATCTTTGTCCTGATATGAATACAAGACACATGCCAGGCAAGTACTCTGCTGCTGGGCCGTATTCCTGGCCTTTGCTTTGATTTTTAAATTTCATTTACACTTTCTTATATTTGACCATATTGCACTGAGAAGCTCCATAAAATGTAAGCTAGCATCTATTCTTGAGGAACTTCTGAACCAAAATTATTTAAAGTTGAAGCCACTTCATTTTGTAAGATATTGTATGTTTGGTTCACTTTGTTTATCAGGGCAGTGATGAAAAGGACTTATAGGTGCCTATATTCCTTCCCTTTATAGACTTATTTGCTTTCTACAACTCAGTAGGTCCAAACTTTAATTCATCCATGGTCTGCAATGCTAGTGTTTAACCAGTCAGCCAGAAGTCCCTTACTGAATGCCTACTGCTATGTTTACAGAATTGAGGAAATTTCTATTCCATGAACACAGCACAGTTTCTAATCGAAGGCAAAAAGTACAAAGAAGAAAGACAAGCAAGAGAAGATTTGAGAGATTACAACTGGAAAACAACATCAATCAGCAGATCAGAAATGGAATCTTTATTATATGACAGCTCATTTTCTCTTATAAGTAATTCTATCCATGTGACAGACATCTGCACTTCATAGTGATTGGCAATAAGAAAAATATGGCCTTCAAAACAGTTCCCAGTAATTGGGAGAGATAAGCAACACACTTTGAATGCATTTGCCTCAGCCAAGAAATTTTCCTATTCCTCCACAATCCTATTTCTTTCACATATAGGTAAAGCCTGTTGTGGAGTTACAATCTTGAAGCAGAGCATGTCATGAATATTCATCCATGCTACTATTTACCCTACAATTTTGGAATAAAGAGAGAGAAGGGGTAGAGATTTGCAGTGTCCATAGAAAAGGAAACCCTGTGAGCCCCTTTCTTTCAGTCTGTCTTTTTCTTTCTTATAAGTAATCACCTTTCCCCATCTGAAACAAATTAACTCCTGGGGAGGAGATGTTCTGAGAGCTTTCACATAGTGGTTGTCAAGGAAACAGCTTCTATTGTCCACATGTGTCCTGCAGCTCAGACACTGAATTGCTTTGTATCATCAGACAGCAGTCTGGCAGGCTGGCTAGTTTACATATACCCAGAGTGTTAGACCACAGATCCCCTACATAGTCTGGATTATTCTGTGGTGTGTGTGTGTGTGTGTGCATGTGTGTGTGTGTGTGTGTGTGTGTGTGTGTGTGTGTTATACATAGATTTTTTTTTTACTCCCATTCTCCTGTGTGGCATCCTGGAAAATGCTATGACTGTCTTTCAAAACACTATTTCTTGTGTTGTACATAATCATAATATAGCTTCACTTGAAACTCATCAGAGCTCTGGATCAAAATATTCTCCAGTGTTGTGGAGCCCTCTGCTGGACAGTTGTTGGTCCAGCTCAAAAAGAAGGCACTTGGTTTTCAAAAACCCTCTTTTTGATTGCTTGTCTTAGTCAATACCACTTTACTAATTTTTATGCGGGAAAATGTGAGACATTATATTAATTTCCACAGTTTGAAATTGCTTTGTCTAAATAGGTTTTCTTCATACACTGTTATGTCCCTTGCTTGATGATACAATGATCTTCCAAGGTTATTGATCTAAAGCCTTCCATCTTGACAAAAAAAAAAACAAAACAAAATTAATGCATTCATCTATAGAGTAAGTACTTCTTGAATGTGCACACTTTAAACTCTGTGCTTAATTGTTCGTTATCCTGACTTATGACTTCAAGAAATTCATTGATATAACATATACAGTAAAGACAGAATACACGAGGAACACATTGTATTTTAGTAAGGCATGATTAATGTAAAACTTCCAAGACTGTTGAATTGCCTGGGACAACAGAAAAGCCAGTATTCCTTATGTAAATGAAAAGTTTCAATTTTAGAATAGTTATTAAAGTCAAAGAACGATTTTCAGAGTATAAAAATTATTGAAAAGGTAATATTTTCCTTTTAGAAATGTTTTACTGGAAATATATTACTCCAGATAACTAGGTAGTCAAAAATTAACTGAAAGGGCATATTATATGAGTATAATATTGAGTTTAATCTGCACCAATATGAGAAGATAGGGTTGTGCATTATTATTCCTTCTAACTTAGCGGTTTTTTTCTGAAAATTAACCTGAACACTCCAGAGACACATAAATTCCAGGAGGGACCCTGTTTGTTAGTTGATAAGTCCTGATACTTTCTCACTGACTCTCATGCTAACTGGTTGAATGCAGGTAGAGCTGCCATAGATGGGAGCACAGGGATGAGCTAAGCCTTCAAGGTTTTGGGAGAAGCATACACTGTGTTCAGATAATTTATTGTCAAAACCAGACATTTTCAAGAGTAAAAGTTACTGAATATATGTTTATTGGATAGTGTACTTATTGGCTTTAATTGTCACCTTAAGACACTCAAGCTGTTGAGAGGAAAGTCTTGATTGGGTAACATCTTGAAACAGATTGGCCACTGGAAGGACTGTCTTTATTACTAACTGATACGAGAATCGTAAGGGTTGGGGAGTACCACACTCAAGGTAGACCTTGTGATAAATAAGAGAGCCAGTGGGAGGGCAAACAAATAAGTAATACCTCACATGGTTCCTGATGGAATTCTTCGACTTGTGTATTTCCAGGATAGCAGCAATGTTGGGTGAAACCCCAGTCTTACTTTGAGGTTCCACCTGCCTTGTCTCCCTGACTTTACTTGCATCAGTCATGCTCTGTGATGTGTAAGTGCTTAATGAAGCAAATTCTTTCTTGATAAAGTTGCTTTTTGTCAGAGTGTTTTTTTATACCTGATATAAAGAATATCAGGACAGTAGACTCTGGGACTTGTCACTACAAAGTATGTAATTTTACATATGCCTATGGCACAGAACTCTAGTTTTGAGATGAACATGCCCATAACATAATGCTGTAAACAAAGATTGCTCAAGGGTTTAGTATATTTTCTTTATCTTTAATTTGAATATTCTACTTTCAGACTAAGGAAATGAATCAACAAGTTTTTACTATGTTCAAATTTCCACTGAACCAGAAATGCATAAATTTCACAGCGAAGATATTCCCAAAATTTCTAAACTTTGTATTTAAGATTAAGCAACTAAAAATCAAATAATTGAAGTATTGTGCTCTCTCTCTCTCTCTCTCTCTCTCTCTCTCTCTCTCTCTTGAATTGAACATTGCTTATCACCCTAAACCATATTCTTTTCAGGTGAGTAAAAACATTAGAACTCTACTTCTTTACCTTCAAAGACATTAATCCATTTCATTAACTGAATATCAGATCCAGACTTGGTACCACTTACCTCTCCAATCCAGGGCTTCTTCTCCTCCACTTAAGAGTTCCTACACATATACTTCTGAAGTGGAGATTCCTGCTTTATTTGGAGACTCAGTTGTATCATGTGCTTTTTTTAGGGGGGGGGATGCTGTTTTATGAAAGAAGGACATGTGATGTTTTTCTGAGAATAGACACATTTTTTTCCTGGAAGCTCTCCTGAGAAATGGCATGCAATACTTTGCTCAAAGTGAAAACAGACACATGAGAGGGCATGTGATGTTTAGAAAGAATACAAATATAACCCCACAGGCAGTGATAGGCCATTATTGCATTGATGTACCTTGCAACACTTTGCTGGCCTTCACTAATCTTCGTTTGCCCTGTGCTTGTAGACAGAAATGCCCCCAAGGAACTTCTTGTGGTATTCACGCTGCTTCTTGACATGTCTTCAGACTCAGAGTTATGTCAATTCTGTAGACTCTTGGGTTTCTTCTGGACCGAGCCATTGTTAATGTGGAATTGCCCCCAAAGAGCTACTTCTAAACAGGTCCATTTATTCCTTGTCCTATTAACTGTCTTTCTCCCCTATATTTGGTTGGTGGACAAGAAGGGAGATTGGAGGGTTTAAGAACCCTTATTAAAGTAGGTTTTGAAAAATCTAAGCCTAAGCTTGAATTACCCTAGATGCCTAGAACAAATGAAACTCAAGACGGATGATCAAAATGTGAATGCTTCACTCCTTCTTCAAAAGGGGAACAAGAATACCCTTGGCAGGGAAGAGAGAGGCAAAGATTAAAACAGAGACTGAAGGGACACCCATTCAGAGCCTGCCCCACATGTGGCCCATATATATACAGCCACCCAATTAGACAAGATGAATGAAGCAAAGAAGTGCAGAAGTGTAGATCGCTCCTGAGAGACACAGCCAGAATACAGCAAATACAGAGGCGAATGCCAGCAGCAAACCACTGAACTGAGAATAGGACCCCTTGAAGGAATCAGAGAAAGAACTGAAGAGCTTGAAGGGGCTCGAGACCCCATATGTACAACAACAATGCCAAGCAACCAGAGCTTCCAGGGACTAAGCCACTACCTAAAGACTATACATGGACTGACCCTGGACTCTGACCTCATAGGTTGCAATGAATATCCTAGTAAGAGCACCGGTGGAAGGGGAAGCCCTGGGTCCTGTTAAGACTGAACCCCAGTGAACTAGACTGTTGGGGGAGGGCGGCAATGGGGAGGATGGGAGGGGAACACCATAAGGAAGGGGAAGGGGATGTTTGCCTTGAAAGGGAATAACACTCAAATGTATATAAGAAATATTCAAGTTAATAAAAAAAAAAATCGAATCAAAGTTCGGTGAGAGGACAGTGTGTAAACTACAACACAGTCAATAAAATTTGAAAATGTAAAAAAAAAAAAAATCTCCCAACAACAACAACAACAAAAAAGCGCAGGACTAGATGGGCTTAAAGAAGATTTCTGTCAGACCTTCATAGAAGATCTCATACCAACACTGTCCAAACTATTCCACAAAATAGAAACAATACGAGCACTACCCATTTCCTTCTATGAAGTCATAATTACTCTTCAGCCTAAACCAAGGAAAGACCCAACAAAGAAAGAGAACTTCAGAACAAATTCCCTTATGAATACTGAAGCAAAAATACTCAATAAAATTTTAGCAAACTGAATCCAAGAACACATCAGTGATCATCTACCGTGATCAAGCAGACTTCTTCCCATGGAGGCAGTGATGGGATAATCTATGGAAATCCATCAAAATAATCCACTATATAAAAAAAAACTCAAAGAAAAAAAACACATGATCATCTCATTAGTTGTGAAAACAATTGACAAAATTCAACATCCTTTGATGTTAAAAGACTTGGAATGATTTGGAATTCAAGACTCATAGCTAAACATAGCAAAATACAGCAAATAGGTAGCCAACATCAAACACAATGGAGAGAAACTTGAATGAATCCCAACAAAATCAGGAATTGGACAAGACTTCCCACTCTCTGCCTATTTCAATATAGTACTCGAAATCCTACCTATAGAAATCAGACAGCAAAGGGGGGTCAATCTGATATAAATTGAGATGAAAAAGTCAAAATATCACTATTTGCAGATGATATGATGGTATACTTAAGTGACCCCAAATGATCTACCAGAAAACTACTAAGCCTGATAACTTAAGCAACGTGGCTGGATATAAAATTAACTAAAACAAACCACTAGGCTTTCTCTACTAAAAAAGACTGAGTAAGGTATTAGGGAAATGACATCATACACAGTACTCACAAAAATAAATAAATACCTCGGTGTGACTCTAACCAAGCAAGGGAAATATCTGGATAACAAACACTTTAAGTCTCTGAAAAGAAATTGAAGAATATCTCAGAAGATTGAAAGACCTCCCATGCTCATGTATTGGCAGAATTAATATTGTAAAATTGGCCATTTTGCCCAAAGCAATCTACAGATTCGATGCAATGCCCATCAAAATTCCATCTTAATTCTTCATAGAGTTAGACAGAACAATTTGAAAATCATTTGGAAAAACAAAAACATCAGAATGGCCAAAACTGTCCTGAATAGTAGAAGAACTTCTGGGGAATCACCATTGCTGACCTCAAGCAGTAATACAGAGCAATAATAATAAAAACAGTATGGTATTGGTACAGAGACAGGCAGGTAGATCAATGGAATAGAATAGAAGGCTCAGAAATGAACCCACACACCTATGGTCACTTGATCTTTGACAAAGGTCATGAAACTTTACAATGGAAAAAGCATTTTCAACAATGGTGCTCGTTCAACTGGAGGTCAGCATGTAGAAGAATGCAAATCAATTTGCTGTTATCACCCTGTACAAACCTTAAGCACAAGTGGATTAAGGACTTCCACACAAAACCAGATACACTGAAATTAATAGAAGAAAATCTGGGGAAGAGCCTCAAACTCATGGTCACTAGGGAAAATTTCCTGAAAAAAAACACAAATGACTTATGTTCTAAGATCAAGAATTGACAAATGGTACTTTATAAAATTGCAATGCTCCTGTAAGGAAAAAGACACTGTCATTAGGACAAAATGGCAACCAACACATTGGGAAAAGATCTTTAACAATGCTACATCTGATAGAGGCACTAATATCCAATATATACATAGAACTCAAGAAGTTCTACTCCAGAGAGCTACCCCATGAAGAAATGGGGTACAGAGCTAAACAAAGAATTCTCAGATGGGGAATATCTAATGACTGAAAAGTACATAAAGAAATGAATGTTCAAAATCCTTAGTCCTCAAGGAAATGCAAATCCAAATAAACCTGAGATTCCTCCTCACAACAAACAGAATGGCTAAGATCAAAAACTCAAGTGACAAGAGATGGTAGTTAGGATGTGGAGAAAGGAACATTCCTCCATTGTTGTTGGGATTGCTATCTGGTACAACCAATCTGGAAATCAGTCTGGAGGTTCCTCAGAAAATTGGATATTCCACTATCTGAGGAGCCAACTATACCTCTCCTGCACATAAACCCAAAAGATACTCCAATATATACCAAAGATTATGTTCATAGCATCCTTATTTATAGTAGCCAGAAGCTGCAAAGAACACATATGACGTTCATTAGAGGAATGGATACAGAAATTTTAGTACATATACACAATGGAGTAATTCTCTGCTATCAAAAACAATGACTTCATGAAATTCATAAACAAATTGATGGAAGTAGAAAATATCGTTTTGAGAGAAGTAACCCAATCACAAAAAAACACACATGGCATATACTCAATGATATTAGCCCAATAGCTCAAATTACTCAAGATACCATCCACAGACCACATGAAGCTCAAAAAGGATGAATAAATTGTGGATGTTTCAGCCCTTCTTAGAAGGGAGAACAAAAATATTCATAGGAGGAGATATGGAAGCAAAGTTTGGAGCAGAGACTGAAGGAATGGCCATTCAGAGACTGCCCCACTTGGGGATCCTGTCCATATATACAAACATCCATACATGCATATATAGATACATATAGATAAATAGATACATACATACATACATATATACATACGTACTTACATACACACAGATATATATATATATATATATATATAGATATATATAGAGAGAGGGGGGGAGGGAGGGAGAGGGAGGGAGGGAGGAGGAGAGAAAAGAGATGGAGAGAAAAGAGAGCCCCCAAATGTAGATAATATTTGAAGCCAAGAAGTTCATGCTGACAGCAGCCTGATATAACTGTCTCCTGAGAGGCTCAGCCAGAACATGACAAATGCAGAGGCAAATGCTAGCAGCAAAGCTTTGAACGACAAACTTTCCAAGGGTCCCCATTGGAGGAGTTAGAGAAAGGATTGTAGGAGCTATAGGGGCTTGCAACCACATAAGAACAATACCAACCAACCAGAACTCCCAGGGACTAAACAACCATCCAGAGTATGCATGGACAGACCCATGGCTCCAGCTGCATGTGTAGCAGAAGACAGGCTAGATGGATACCAAAGGGAAGAGAAGCACTTGATTCTGCCAAGTCTGGACCACCCGTTTAGAGGAAGACCAGGACGGGGAGTCAGGAATGTGGGGTGGCTGGGAAAGGTAACTCCCTCTTAGAAGTAGGGGAGGGCTGATGGAATAGGAGGTTATGGACCTGTAACTGGAATGAAAGGGAATAATATTTAAAATTCAAATTAAAAACATCCAATTAAAAATGGTAATAGACATTCTATTTCCTCTGGTTCCTGGTTAGTTATTTCTAATTAATCTTTGATTTTACGTTCTTTGATTTCTGACTTTGGTGCTAGAGGCTGATATATGAATTGACTTGAAGATAGTAAAATGGCTTCATAGGCTAGGTGATGGATAAAACAGGCTGTTTGGTTTAGCTGCTGCTGTGGACATATACAAATTCATATATATATATGAATACCAGAGTTCATTTGACAATAATTCCCATTCAGGAAAACTTCTATATGATGGGTTAGCAATTCTTTTCTCCAATCCTATTGAAAAAGACTAATAGTGTTTTATAAACAATCTTTTCTAACAGCCACTGATGACTGTTAGTTTAACATCACTGATGACTCTTCTTGATTTATAAACTCAGTGAATGATTTAAATATTGAAGAAAACGAAAAACTCTGTGGGATACCTTCTTAGCCATACTTGGACTATTATTTAGTTACAAAACTTGTGACATGATGTAGTTGGAAATAGTCTGATCATTTATTCATCAGGCACTGGGCAGATATCAATTTTTATGCTGTACTCATTTTGTTTTATACTGTATCATGTAGAATGAAGGTATATTCTACTGAGTACCAATCTCTTTTCAACCACTTCACTTTCTTTTGAGTTCTGAGGTTAAATTGTCAAACTCTATAATAGGAATAGTGAAGCTTTTTGGTGGCTTGTTATTACTCTTCATACACTAAAATTTGTACTTTGTGCATTAGTTATGCCTAATGTTTTGGCTTGCCATGCTTCCTGTCAGCAAACTGCTTTCTGGGTCTTTCTATCTGAAGTTTCTTCCAATGTCATCATAACCAGTAACTCAGTCACATTATTTAAATCCAGCTCTAGTTTCAGCTGCTGTACTAAAGGGGGCCTGAGAAAGTTACTGAGTATTGTATTACTACACACTTACCTAAAATTATATACAATGCATATCAAGCAGAAAACATATGATCATGAGTGTCTACAACCCACAGTACAGCATAGTATAACTCTTGCAAATACACATATATGTTTTAAACAACTTCAGCTGACATTTCTTCCCTTAAGAAGCATAAACTATCTAACAAAAATTCAATACCACATACAACAATCTTTTCAGGTTATTTTTCATGGATTTCAAGAAACACCCTCTCAAACAATGCAGGCTATCACTCATTTTGCCCTAGGTTAACCCTCGGGGTTTCAAGGTAAGACCCTATTGCTGAAGACCCCATATGATTCACACCTAATACTCTGAGGACTCAAGCAGGAATTGACTTTGAAAACTTTCTGAGGAATAATTCCGGAACTCTGAGGAATAGTACTTGATCACCAGGATGGCACAATAACCATAAGAGTAAAATAGTGGTACTGATATATTCACAGTAACAACAGCTCTCTAATCGGAATTAAGATCCATTCAACAGAAGGGTTACATGACTATTATTGGAAACCTCACCAGCTATTCAGGGCTAGTGAAGAAATGGATCTAAGAGGGGAGCTTACTGATATTACTTTACTATATTTAAGAAGGTTGCAAGGAAAAAAATCTTTCCTTAGTGCTAATAAGTCAAGTTATTCAAAGCTATTCTTTAATAGATAGAGAAATATTCAGTTAGGTAAAATGAGATCAGGAAACTAAGACAAGTTTGATTATGAAACACAACTTTATCTGGAGGTTTTTCCTACAGCCCTCGGGTTCTCTTGCTGTTCTCAGTTAAAGAGGAAAAAGCAACACTGACTGCTGAAAATATAAACTTTTCTTATTTCCAAAAATATTCTCATTTTGAAGATTCATATATTTAAATGTCTAAAGTCTGAAGCCTTAAGCAGTTTTGCCTTTTCAAAAGACAGAACTTGTGAAGAAGATTCATGATTTTATAAATATATCTAAAGCTTTCAGGGCTTCCCACATTTTAGGCAATTGTATGAAAAAATACTGGGTTTTATCTAATAACACACAGCACTTCCTTTCATGGGATAAAAGCTCATAAGAGTAGCACATTTCTGGATGCATAGAACCACTCCCAAGGAACATTACCAGCAACAAAGTATTTTGACATGACATTGTGCCAATCTATTCTACAAAAGACAGCTGAAGCAAAATACCATTCAATGAGTTGCTTTTAAGTCTTTGGTCAAGGCACGTTATAACTTATTCTGTTACTCACATAAATATATAGCAATTCATCCAGCTATTCTACTAAATTAAACCTCACCTAGGTCTGAAGATAAGTTTACAAATTGTCTGGAAAAAATTAGGACAGAGGGGCAAACACTTTTAGCAGTGCTGATATTTTAAGGTCTTTCGCAATTTCATATCTCTAATGTTATTGTCACGGAAATGGCAGAAACAAGAAATGATGACAATAGCTGTTAGCAATAGATCTATAGACACTGAAACTCAGTGCCATGGGTATCTTCTCCTTTCTTTCCATTTATGCTAAGTAAGACCAGCTTTTGAGGTGCTGGTGTTAACCTGCTGAGTCCAGCATGGCCTTGGTAGTGGGTGGAATGACATGATTCTTTCCCCTGGGATAGAATCAGCAGGCAGAGGACTCCAGGATAGTCAGTGGCTGCTGTGGGCATAAGGTTTGTTTGTATAATGTACACATTTTTACCTTCCTCCTTCAAGAAATGTCCTCCCTGTTAACATTAAGGATTCCATAATAATCAAAGACACCACAAGTTTAGGAGGCAAAGGTGTGACTAATATCTCAGCAAAATGCTAAAAGCTAAAGCCTTCAGTAGGGCCCTTAAGGCTGTGGAAAAGAAGTATAAATGCATGGGTTAAAAATACATAATTTTCCAACTATCCAAAATATAAAAATGCAATATGAATTATAAGAGGATCTTCTTGAACCTAAAGAAATAAACACATCTGTGAGGCAACTAGTCAGAAAGGTATTAAAGAGACCAGCTAGTCAGAAAGGTATTAGAGAGTGGTGATCACAGGAAATTCTATCCAGCTAATTTTTTTAGCTTACAAAGGCAGACAGATTTCTGAGTTCAGGGTCAGCTTGGGACAGAACAAGGTTAGGCCTAGGTGGGGTAGAAATGGTAAATACAGGGCAGGGTCTCACTTAGCTAACTTATCCTTTGTGCTTAAGTGAGGTAGGCAGATCTCTGAATTCTTTTGATATGTTAGAAAAAAAGTGCCTGTTGTCCCTCAAGAATCAAAAAGGTGGGTCCTGGCAGGCTGGTTCACAAGGTAATAAAAAAGAAACCTGGAGTAAATGACTGGATTGATATGCAAATAAAAGACTGGGTTTATGATCTGTAAGAGTTGAGTTATCCTGAGAATTCCTTAGAATAATAGCAAGAGAGAACTAGTGGTAGAACATAAAGAGTTGTCTTCAGATCCCTACAACAGATGAATATCAAAATATACAAAGAACTCAGTTAGACCGATAACCTATTAAAAAATGGAGTTCAGATGTGGAATTCACAGCTGTGTCTGGCTGAAAACACCTAAAACATCTTTAGATCCACCCTGAGCTTCACACCAGTGAAATGGCTAAGATCAAAAAACTCAGGGGACAATTTAACTTGTGGAGTCCTTCATTGTTTTGGGATTGCAGACTGGTACAACCATTCTGAAATCACTGGAGTTCCACAGAACATTGGACTCTTGAGGACCCATCTATACCTCTCTTAGGCAAAATAAAAGGCCAACATATAAAAAAGACAGATCCATTATGTTCATAGCAAAATCCAACTGAGTTTTTGCCCTTCAGGAGGATAAAAATGTGGTACATCTACACAATGGAATATTACTCAGCTATCAAAAACAATTTTAAAATTCATAGGAAATGGATGGATCTGGAAAATATCATCATCTGGTGATTAGACTAAAAGAACACACATTATACACTCATTGAATAGCTACCCAAATGCAATTGCCCTAGATGCAGAACACATGAAACTCAAGGCGGATAATTTCCTTCATCAGAAGGGGAACAAGAATTTTGTTTTAAAACAGAGAAGGAACACCCATTCAGGACCTGTCCCACTTATACTGCCATCTTAGACAAGATGGATGAAGCAAAAGTCAGGCCAACAGGAACCGGATGTATCTCTCCTGAGGAAGAATACAACAAATAGATAGGCAAATGCCAGCAGCAAACCACTGAACTGAGAACAGGACCCCTGTTGAAGGAATCAGAGAAAGGACTGAAAGAGCTTGAAGTGGTTCGAGACCCCAAATGAACAACAATGCCAAGCAACCAGAGCTTCCAGGGACTAAGCCACTACCCAAAGACTATACATGGACTGACCCTGGGCTCCAACCTCTTAGGTAACAATGAATAGCCTAACAAGAGCACCAGTGGAAGGGAAGCCCTTGGTCCCCTGCCAAGACTGAACCTCAGTGAATGTTGTTGGGGGGGTGGTAATGGGGGGATGGGGAGGGACACTATAGAGGGGGAGGGTTAGGGGGATGTTTGCCAGGGGGAAACCAGGAAAGGGAATAACATTTCAGAAATAAATAAAAATATCAAGTTAATTAAAAAAAAAAAAAAAGGTGTCTCAAGCAGAACATAGACGACCGGCTTGGACACACAATTTAACTTTGAGTTGCTTGTTTTCTTTGCTACCAGACACCCCTTCTCTTAGAACCCCTCTCCAAAATAAGGCCATGACAGATGGCAAAATCAACTGAGTTTTTGAGGAGGGGAAAAACATCTTTGCACTTCAAATTAAATGGAAATAACTTCTGATTAGACTAAATATTCAATAATAGACAACAGAGTGCAAAGTTTTCCATAGGAATTCATTTTGGAAGGACCATCGGAGCACTTATCTGCATCTCTTCGGTCTCAGATTCATTCAGGAGTGTGCGCATGCTCTCCACTACCTGCAAAACTGATCAACCAATGCAAAGAGCATTTGTCCATGTCTACCTGTAAATCTAGCCCTGCAGCAGTCACTGCAGCAGTTGCTGACTGGCCACTCAGTGGAACTGAGTGGAAATCATGCATTTTCACACTTTCCCTTTGCTTGGACTATTAACTTGTGGAAAGATTACTCTCAAAACAATTGATGTATCCATTCAAACAAATGTCATTCTCAGTATTTAATTAGTATTACTTATGTGTATTTGCTGAGCATCTGATCTACTTTGTAGGAGTTTATTGACTAAGAAAACCCACACAGCTGGCTTATGTAACTTGGCATCTTGCCCTGGTCCATAGTCAAACTTAACTTGCAGTTGTCTTACATTTGGTATCACTGCCAGGCAATCTGCTGCGGAGATCCTTAGCATGCTGTATCTAAATTTAAGAGAAAGCACTGGAATTCCAGTTTTGCTTTCTTTATAACTTCTCGAAGGAGACACCTTGTTAATTTTCCATTTGTTCTTTTTTTATATTTTATAGTGCCAACTTAAAGTCAGTGGCAAAGTCAGACTACTAGAGGCTAATTGTCTTTTACTTAGAAATATATTTTCTTTATTACCATCAAAGAACAATTGAAGTTATCAAGGTAAAAATAAGCCATTTCCCTGGCTATGATGGTTGGACTTATGAATTTCCTTAAAATAGCATTGCTTGGGCATCTATTAAGCATGCACATTATGGTACTCTTTCTATTTAATTAAATGTGCTATTAGTTAACTATTCCTCTGAAGAGTTGGAAAGCTCTATCCCTTTCACCCCAGATTCCTTTCCTGCAGGTGATTTTCCTTCTTTCAGACTGAACAAGTTCTAACACAAATATTGAATGAATGTAGTCTTACTTACAAATACTTTTCATTTTAAACATTAGTAATAAAAAAGTGACTTATCTTATTTATGTTCTACCGTTTATGCACATTCACATTTCTCTTTCCATTGCAGTTAAGTCAGGGTCCATAGTTGAGGCATGC
The DNA here is from genome assembly GCF_011064425.1 of Rattus rattus. Lineage (NCBI taxonomy): Eukaryota > Metazoa > Chordata > Mammalia > Rodentia > Muridae > Rattus > Rattus rattus. The sequence goes on along the minus strand of NC_046156.1, from coordinate 141,190,602 downwards.
TTGTTCTTTATTAGATCCTTCTGTAAAACAATCATGTTTTGAGTGTTGAGTACCAAATGTTCCAAGATGTAGTTTTTATTTGCTCATTTGATTCATTATTTTAACAATTTATTTTTTGAACAGCTTAAAAAACAAACTGAGATATAATTCATATACCATACATTGTACCTCATTCAAAATGTACTCCTAATGCCTCCAGGGACTACAGAGATGGTTCTTTGTTTAAGAGAATGTACTGCCCTTACACGTGACTAAACTTTGATTTTTCAGGATCTATGTAACTCCAACCTGATGTTTGTGGCCTCCTTGGACATGTACATTCACATGTACATATCCAACCACATACTTAAAAATAAAAAAATATTGAATATTCACAGATGTATGTCTATAACCACATTTATTTTGGAAAAGTATTTTTTCTTGATGTATTCTCACATACTCTGTGTGAAATCAGTTGACTCTCTTTTCCTTTCAATTGGCCTATTCTATAATATGTGGGTGTGTGTGTTTCTGTGTGTCTGAGTATGTTTGTGTGTGTGTGTGTGTGTGTGTGTGTGTGTGTGTGTATGTGTGTATGTAAGTGTGTATGCATGTGTTTATGTCTGTATCTGTGTGTGATTTCTCACAGTTTAAGTCTGGCTTAAGCAGATACATTGTTGGGATATCATAAGTGAAATGTTGCTGTCATTTAAATACAATTTTGCAGTTGCTTTCCTGATCTCTTCTTGGCAAATTTTGGGCCCCTCTTTCTGATGTTTTCTGAGCCTTAGATGTAGAAGTTGTATTGTAATTTGTTCCTAGGTATTGAACAATATACAATCAATTCTTCTCTGAAATTGGACCACTAATATTTACTTTTTTTTTCTTTTCTTCCCTCCATCTTTATTAAATTGGGTATTTCTTATTTACATTTCAATTGTAATTCCCTTTCCCAGTTTCCAGGCCAACATCCCCCTAACCCCTCCCACTCCCCTTCTATATAGGTATTCCCCTCCCCATCCTCTCCCCATTACCACCCTTCCCCGAACAATCACATTTACTGGGGGTTCAGTCTTGGCAGAAACAAGAGCATCCCCTTCCACTGGTGCTCTTACTAGGCTATTCATTGCTACCTATGCAGTTGGAGCCCAGTTTCAGTCTATGTATGGTCTTTGGGTAGTGGCTTAGTCCCTGTAATCTCTGGTTGGTTGGCATTGTTGTTCATATGGGATCTCAAGCCCCTTCACACTCTTTCAGTCTTTTCTCTGAATCCTTCAATGGGGTCCCGTTCTCAGTTCAGTAGTTTGCTGCTGGTATTCGCCTATGTATTTGCTGTATTCTGGCTGTGTCTCTCAGGAGAGATCTACATCCGGTTCCTGTCAGCCTGCACTTCGTTCCTCCATCCAACTTACCTAGTTTGGTGGCTGTATATCTATGGGATTCATGTGGGGCAGGCTCTGAATGGGCGTTATTTCAGCCTCTGTTCTAAACTTTGCCTCCCTATTCCCTCCCAAGGGTATTATTGTTCCCCTTTTAAAGAAGGAGTGAAGCATTTCCATTCTTTGTCATCCTTCTTGAGTGTCATCTATTCTGTGAATTTAGGGTAATTCGAGCATTTGTGCTAATATCCACTTATCAATGAGTGCATACCATGTGTGTTTTTCTGTCATTGGGTTACCTCACTCAGGATGATATTTTCCAGTTCCATCCATTTGCCTATGAATTTCAGAAAATCATTGTTTTTGATAGGTGAGTAGTAATCCATTGTGTAGATATACCACAATTTCTGTATCCATTCCTCTGTTGAAGGGCATCTGGGTTCTTTCCAGCTTCTGGCTATTATAAATAAGGCTGCTATGAAAATAGTAGAGCATGTGTCTTTGTTATATGTTGGGGCATCTTTTTGGTATTTGCCCAAGAGAAGTATAGCTAAGTCCTCAGGAAGTTCAATGTCCAATTTTCTGTGGAACCTCCAGACTGATTTCCAGAATGGTTGTACCAGTCGGCAATCCCACCAACAATGGAGAAGTGTTCCTCTTTCTTCACATCCTCGCTAGCATCTGCTGTCACCTGAGTTTTGATCTTAGCCATTCTCTGGTGTGAGGTAAAATCTCAGGGTTGTTTTAATTTGCATTTCCCTTATGACTAAAGATATTGAACATTTCTTTAGGTGTTTCTTTGCCATCAGCATTCCTCAGCTGTGAATTCTTTGTTTAGCTCTGAACTCCATTTTTTAATAGGGTTATTTGTCTCCCTGTGGACTAACTTCTTGAGTTCTTTGTATATTTTGGATATAATCCCTCTATCCGTTATAGGATTGGTAAAGATCTTTTCACAATCTGTTAGTTGCCGTTTTGTCCTAACAAAAAAGTTGTCCTTTGCTTTACAGAAGGTTTACAGTTTTGAGATCCCATTTGTCGATCCTTGATTTTAGACCACAAGCCATTGGTGTTTTGTTCAGGAAATTTTCTCCAATGCCCATGTGTTCAAGATTCTTCCCCACTTTTTCTTCTATTAGTTTGAGTGTATCTGGTTTGATGTGGAGGTCCTTGATCCACGTGGACTTAAGCTTTGTACAGAGTGATAAGCATGGATCGATCTGCATTCTTCTACATGTTGACCTCCAGTTGAACCAGCACCATTTGCTGAAAATGCTATCTTTTTTCCATTGGATGGTTTTGGCTCCTTTGTCAAAAAATCAAGTGACCATAGGTGTGTGGGCTCATTTCTGGGTCTTCAATTCTATTCCACTGGTCTATCTGCCTGTCTCTGTACCAATATCATACAGTTTTTATCACTATTGCTCTGTAATACTGCTTGAGTTCAGGGATAGTGATTCCCCCGGAAGTCCTTTTATGGTTGAGGAAATTTTAGCTCTCCTTGGTTTTTTTGTTATTCCAGATGAATTTGCAAATTGTTCTGTCTAACTCTTTGAAGAATTAGATTGGAATTTTGAAGGGGATTGCATTGAATTCGCAGATTGCTTTTGGTAAAATGGCCATTTTTCTATGTTAATCCTGCCAATCCATGAGCATCGGAGATCTTTCCATCTTCTGAGATCTTCAATTTCTTTCTTCAGAGGCTTGAAATTCTTGTCATATAGACATTTCACTTGATTGTTTAAAGTCACGCCGAGGTATTTTATATTATTTGGGACTATTATGAAGTGTGCCATTACCCTAATTTCTTTCTCAGCTTGTTTCTCTTGTGTAGGGGAAGGCTACTGATTTATTTGAGTTGATTTAATACCCAGCCACTTTGCTGAAGGTGTTTATCAGGTTTAGTAATTCTCTGGTAGAACTTTTGAGATCACTTATATATACTATCATATCATCTGCAAACAGTGATATTTTGACTTCTTCCTTTCCAATCTGTATCCCTTTGATCTCCTTTAGTTGTCTAATTGCTCTGGCTAGGACTTTGAGAACTATATTGAATAAGTAGGGAGAGAGGAGGCAGCCTTGTCTAGTCCCTGATTTCAGTGGGATTGCTTCAAGTTTTTCTCCATTTAGTTTAATATTAGCTACTGGTTTGCTGTATATGGCTTTTACTATGTTTAGTTATGGGCCTTGAATTACTGTTCTTTCCAGGACTTTTATAATGAAGGGGTGTTGAATTTTTGTCAAATGCTTTCTCAGCATCTAATGAAATGATCATGTGGTTTTTATCTTTCAGTTTGTTTATATAGTAGATTACTTTCTGTATATCAAACCATCCCTGCATCCCTGGAATGAACCCTACTTGATCATGATGGATGACTGTTTTGATGTGCTCTTGGATTCAGTTTGCAAGAATTTTATTGAATATTTTTACATCGATATTCATAAGGGAAATTGGTCTGAAGTTCTCTTCCTTTGTTGGGTCTTTGTGTGGTTTATGTATAAGAATAATTGTGGCTTCATAGAAGTAATTTGGTAGCAGTCCATCTGTTTCAATTTTGCAGAATCCTTTGGATAGTATTGTTATGATGTCTTCTATGAACGTCTGATAGAATTCTGCACTGAACCCATGCTCTTTTTGGTTGGGAGACTTTTAATGACTGCTTCTATTTCTTTAGGAGCTATGGGGTTGATTAAATGGTTTATTTCTTCCTGATTTAACTTCGGTACCTGGTATCTGTCTAGGAAATTGTCCATTTCCTCCAGATTTTAAAGTTTTGTTGAATATAGGCTTTTGTAGTAGGATCTGATGATTTTTTGATTTTCCTCTGCCTCTGTTGTTATGTCTCCCTTTTCATTTCTGATTTTGTTAATTTGGACACACTCTCTGTGTCCCTTGGTTAGTCTTGCTAAGGGTTTATCTATGTTGTTGATTTTCTCAAAGAACAGCTTTTGGTTCTGTTCATTCTTTGTATAGTCCTTTTGTTTCTTCTTGGTTGATTTCAGCTCTGAGTTTGATTATTTCCTGCCTTCTACTCCTGGGTCTGTTTGTTTCTTTTTGTTCTAGAGCTTTTAGGTGTGCTGTCAAGCTGATGATATATGCTCTCTCATATTTCTTCCTGCAGGCACTAAGAGCTATGAGTTTTCCTCTTAGCACAGCTTTCATTGTGTCCCATAAGTTTGGGAATGTTGTACCTTTATTTTCATTAAATTCTAAGAAGTCTTTAATTTCTTTCTTTATTTCTTCCTTGACCGGGTTATAATTTAGTAGAGCTTTGTTCAACTTCCATGTATATATGGGCATTATTTCCTTATTGTTATTGAAGAACAGTTTTCACCCATAATGGTCTGATAGGATGCATGAGATTATTTCTATCTTTCTGTATCTGTTGAGGCCTGTTTTATGACTGATTATATGGTCAATTTTGGAGAAAATAACACGAGGTGGTGAGAAGAAAGTATATCCTTTCGTTTTAGGATAGAAAGTTCTATAAATATCTGTTAAATCCATTTGATTTGAGACTTTTCTTAGTCTGTCTATGTCTATGTTTCTGTTTCCATGATCTGTCCATTGATGAGATTGGGTGCAGTTTTGTCCTAATGACAGTGTCCTTTGCCGTACAGGAACATTGCAATTTTATGAGGTTCCAATTGTCAATTCTTGATCTCAGAGCATAAGTCATTGGTGTTTTGTTCAGGAAAATTTTCCCAGTAACAATATGTTTGAGGCTATTTCTCACCGTTTTTGCTAGCAGTTTGAGTGCATCTGGTTTTATGTGGAAGTCTTTGATCCTCTTGGACTTAAGCTTTCTACAGGGTTATAAGAATGGGACAATTTGCATTCTTCTACATGTGGACCTCCAGTTCTACCAGCACCTTTTGTTGAAAATGCTATTTTTCCCCACCGGATAGTTTTACATCCTTTGGCAAAGATGAAGTGACCATAGGTGGGTAGGTTCATTTCTGGAACTTCGATTCTATTGCATTGATCTTCTTGCTACCTGCCTGTGTCTGTACCAATACCATAGAGGGATTTTTTTCACTATTGCTCCCTAATACTTCTTGAGATCAGGGTTGCCAATTCCACCAGAAGTTCTTTTATTGTTGAGTATAGTTTTGGCTATCCAGGATTTTTTGTTATCCCAAATGATTTGCAAATTGCTCTTTCTAACTCTAAGAAGAATTATGTTGATATTTTGATGGGGATTGCATAGAACCTGTAGATTGTTTTTAACAAAATAACCATTTTTACTATATTAATTCCAATCCCTAAGCATGGGAGGCCTTTCCCTCTTTTGAGAGCTTCTTCAATTTCTTTCTTAAGAGACTTGAAGTGCTTGTCATACAGATCTTTCACTTGCTTGGTTAGAGTCACACTGAGGTATTTAGGACTATTGGGAAAGGTGTCCTTTCCCTAATTTATTTCTCAGCCTGTTTCTCCTTTGAGTATTATAAGGCTACTGATTTTTGAGTTAATTTTATACCCATCAATGTTGCTGAAGTTGCTTATCAGGCTTAAGATTTCTCTGGAGAAATTTGTGGGATCATGTGAGTATACTATAATATCATCTGAAAATAGTGGTATTTTGACTTATTCCTTTCCAAATTGTGTCCGTTTCATCTCCTTTTTTTCTGATTGCTCTGGTTATGACTTCGAGTACTATATTGATTAGGTAGGGAAAAAAGAGGGCAGCCTTGTCTAGTCCCTGACTTTAATGGGATTGTTTCAAGATCCTCTCCATTTAGTTTGTTGTTTATTTAGATTACTTTTAAAATATTTATGTATAAACCTTGAACTACTGATCTTTCTAAGACTTTTAACATGAAGAGGAGTTGAATTTTGTCAAATGTCTTCTCAGCCTCTAATGAGATGATCATGGGGTTGTTTTCTTTGAGTTTGTTTACATAGTGGATTACATTGATGGATTTCATATATTGACCCATCCTTGCATCTCTGTACCAAAGCCTACTTGACCAGGATGAATGATCATTTTGATGTGTTCTTGGATTTGGTTTGCAAGAATTTTATTGAATATTTCTGCATCAATAGTCATAAGGAAAATTGGGTTTTTTTCTCCCTTTGGTATAAGTGTAATTGTGGCTTCATAGAAGGAATTTGGTAGTGCTCCATCTGTTTCTATTTTGTGGAATAGTTTGGAAAGTATTGGTATGAGGTCTTCTATGAAGGTCTGATAGAATTCTGCACTAAACCCATCTGGTCCTAGGCTCTTTTTGGTTGAGAGAGTTTTAATAACTGCTTCTATTTCTTTAAGAGTTATGAGGTTGTTTGGATAGTTTATCTGTTCCTGATTTAACTGTGTTCCCTGGTATTTGTCTAGAAAATTATCAATTTCCTCCAGATTTTCAAGTTTTGTTGAATAATAGGCTTTTGTAGTAGGATTTGATGATTTTTTTGAATTTCCTCATATTTTTTGTTATGTCTCCCTTTTCATTTCTGATTTTGTTAATTTGGACATGCTGTCTGTGCCCTCTGGTTAGTCTGGCTAAGGGTTTATCTTACTTGTTGATTTTTTTCAAATAATCAGCTCCTGGTTTTGTTTATTCTTTGTTTCTACTTGGTTGATTTCAGCCCTGAGTTTGATTATGTCCTGCCTTCTACTCCTTTTGGGTGTATTTGCTTCTTTTTATTGTAGAGTTTTATTTGTGCGGTCAAGCTGCTGATGTATGCTCTCTCCTGTTTCTTTTTGAAGGTACTCAGAGCTATAAGTTTTTTTCTTAGCAAAGCTTTCTTTGTGTCCCATAAGGTTGGGTATGTTGTGCCTTCATTTTCATAAATTTCTAAAAAGTCTTTAATTTTTTTCTTTATTTCTTCCTTGAACAACTTATCATTGAGTAGAACATTGTTCAACTTCCATGTTTATGTGGGCATTCTGTCATTATTGTTGTTATTGAAGACCAGACTTAGTCCATGGTGATCTGATAGGATGCATGGGATTATTTCTATCTTCCTGTATCCGTTGAGGCCTGTTTTGTGACTGATTATATGGTCAATTTTGGAAAAGGTTCCATGAGGTGCTGAGAAGAAGGTATATCCGTTTGTTTTAGGGTGGAATGTTCTATAAATATGTGTTGAGGCATTTGGTTCATAACTTCTGTTAGTTTCTCTATGTCTGTGTTGAATTTTTGTTTCCATGATCTTTCCATTGATAAGAGTGGGGTATTGAAATCTGCTACTGTTATTGTATGAGGTGCAATGTGTGCTTTGAGCTATGCTAAAGGTTCTTTTATGAAACTGACGCGCTACCTACTGCGCTAATGAGGCACCTAAGGGTTCTTTTATGAATGTAGGTGCCCTTCTATTTGGGGCATAGATATTTAGGATTGAGTGTTCATCGTGGTTGTTTTTCCTTTGATGAATATGAAGTGTCCTTCCTTATCTGTTTTAATGATTTTTTTTTAGTTGAAAGTCGATTTTATTTAATATTAGCATTGCTACTCCAGCTTGTTTCTTGGGACCATTTGCTTGGAAAGGTGTTTTCCAGCTTTTTTACTCTGATGTAGTATCTGTCTTTTTGTCTGAGGTATTGAAAGATACCCGAAGGGGATCTTTACTCATGTCTCGGGAAGTCACGGACCCCAGACACATGAGAGACCAATCTTGACGCACTACACAAAGGCGAGGTTTAATACAGAGAGCTCTGGGTCTACATGTATCCCACGCAGGAGACAGAGGTGACAACCCTGAGTGTCTGGGAGAAGGACTATTTAAAGGAAGAAGTCACAAGCCCCAGTAGATGAGGGATGTCAAAAGAAAATACCAAAAATGTCACAAGGGGAAACTCTCAAAGTCACAGGATTGTTCTTAAGACTCTAGGGTTTAAATCAGGGGAAAGGTCAAGCCCTCATTTTCCTGAGAACAGATCTTGATTCCTGTCCTTTAGGGTAAATGTTTGTCAGAGTTGACGAAGCATCTGCATCTGATACACATCTAGTTAGGCTTCGGCCCTGGTTTCCTGGAATACTATCTGCAGGACACAATGGCTGGAACATTATCTGTAGGGCACAATGGGGGCTTGAACAAACATCACAGGGGCAGAACAGAACCCATTACTCATTTACCCACGTCTGGTGACATCCGGAGGGTCAGTGAGTCTGCACCAGTGCTCCTGCATTTTTAACCATCTGTCTTCCTGAATCAGATTCTGTTGCTGAGTTTTGAGCTAATTTAAAACTCTATCTCTAAGTATGTTTCCTGTATGCAGCAAAAATTCTTGGTCCTCTTTACATATGCAGTCTGTTAGTTTATGTCTTTTTATTATGGAATTGAGTCCATTAGGGTTAAGAGATATTAAGGAAAAGTGATTGTTGTTTCCTGTTATTTTTGTTGTTGGAGGTGTAATTATGTTTGTGTGTCATCTGTCTTCTTTCAGTTTCATTACGTTCTTGCTTTTTCTAGGGTGTAGTTTCCCTCCTTGTGTTGGAGTTTTCCATATATTCTCCTTGTTGGGCTGGATTTATAGAAAGATATTATGTAAGTTTGATTTTGTCATAGAAGATCTTGGTTTCTCCATCTATGCTAATTGAGAGTTTTGCTGGATATAGTAGTCTGGACTGACATTGGTGTATTCTTAGGATCTGTATGATATCTTCACAGGATCTTCTGGCTTTCATAGTCTCTGGTGAGAAGTCTGGTTTAATTCTGATAGGTCTGCCTTTTTATATTACTTGACTTTTTTCCCTTAGTACTTTTAAAATTCTTTGTTTTGTGCATTTTTTTGTTTTGACTATTATGTGACAGGAGGAATTTCTTTTCTAGTTCAATCTATTTGGAGTTCTATAGGCTTCTTGAATGTTAATGGGAAGTTTTCTTCTATAATTTTGCTGAAGATGTTTACTTGTACTTTTAAGTTGGGAGTCCTTACTCTCTTCTGTACCTATTATCCTTAAGTTTGATCTTCTCATTGTGTCTTGCATTTCCTGGATGTTTTGGGCTAGGAGCCTTTTTCATTTTGCATTATCTTTGATGATTGTGCCATTTACTATGGTATCTTCTGCCCATGAGATTCTCTTTTCTATCCTTTGTATTCTGGTGGTAATGCTTATCTCTATGACTTCTGATCTCTTTCCTAATTTTTCCAGATGTAGGATCATCTCCCTCTGTGCTTTCTTTAATGTTTCTATTTTCATTTTTAAACCCTGGATGGTTTTGTTCAATTCCTTTACCTGTTTGGTTTTGTTTTCCTGTAATTCTTTAAGGGATTTTGTTTTTCCTCTTTAAGGGCCTCTTCTTGTTTATTTCTGTATTTCTCCAAGGCATATATTATATCCTTCTCAAAGTCCTCTATCATTATCATCATCATGAGATGTGATTTGAAATCTGAATATTGCCTTTCCAGTGTGTTGAGATATCCAGAATTTGCTTTGGTGGCAGAACTGTGTTCCAATGCTGCTAAGTAGTCTTGGTTTCTATTGCTTAGTTTCCTGCACTTGCTGTCTGGCCATTAGTTTGTCTCTGGTATTAGATTGTCTTACTGACTCGGTTAATGGCTTGACCATCCTATAAGCCTCTTTGTCAGTACTCCTGTAGATCTGGAAAACAGAGTGTTCTGCTCTCAGGTATGCAGTCACTCCAGGCAGTTGGCTTGTTGTCTAGACAGGGGCAGGAGTCAGAAGGGTCCTGCCTCTGACTGCTCCTAGGTCCCTGTACCCAAGGGGCACAGATGGCACTAGGCAATTTCCTCTTAGGTCAGGAATTAGGGCAGAGAGTATTCTCCTCTGATTTCTCAAGAGTGTCTGCACTTCTGAGGGTCCAGATACTCACCCTCATGGGATTTGGGTGCAGGGAGCTGTTTGACTGGTTCAGTTCAGTTCTTAGCACACACCTGGACTGTGGACTGACTGTTCCTATATTCCTGTGTCCAAAGGCACTATGCAGTTTCCTCTTGGGCCAGAGAAGTGAGCAAAGGTTGGCAGAAGTGGCAATCTGTCCTGCAGTCTCAGGATTTTCCACACTTCTGGGTGTTCAGCTGTCTCCCCCATGGGATTTTGGAGCAGGGAGCTGTGGGATGGGGTCAGTTAAGTTCCAGGCACAGCCAGAAATGGGAAGTGCCCTGTCCCTGAGAACTTAAGCCTTTGTGTGTCCTGAATCTACCATGCGGATCACTTGAAATGGAATAGTTGGTCTTACCTCTGCTCTCGGGTGTGTAGGTGCTCCAGGTGGTGGGTTTTCAGCTCTTGGCTCCAACTAAGATTCTTTTAAGAGTGAAGAGAATAGTGGGGTTTTTTTTTAAAGCATATGTCCTTAAAAGGACAGTCAATATAATGAGTAAATAGCCTTAGAAATTTTGAAAAAAGTAACTTTGATGTGTCGCATCTCAATTATAAAAACAAAACAAAACAACCAAAAGCATGAACCCAAATAAAACTTTGCTAAGCAGCATTATCTCACTGCAGATTTAGCAACATTGGCCTGCTTGTGCCTGGTCTTGGACATTAATAAGTAGCATGGCAGTCACCTCAGTTCTCTCAAGGGGGAAGGAAGTAAGATATGAAAGCAGGCTGGCTGGCAAGCTAACAATATAAAATTAGGGCCTATTCACACTAAGGAAACACAACATGAGGATCAAAATGCATCAAGGAATTCTGTGTTTGTTGGTTCTGGCCAAAGCAGGTGGTTCTTAATGAAGCAGCTCCTTCTGCAGAGGCTCTCCTCTTGGGTTGTGGCCATTTCCTGCTCATGCTACAGTTTCTCAGAACTGGGAAAGGAAGACAGTTAAAAAATAGACTTAGTGGTCACCTGCTGTGCCAGCTCTCATGTTGCTACTTCCCAGCTCCTCAACTGTTTTGGAATGTCAACATTGAAATTGTAAATAAAATTAAGAGTCATAGAGCTTTGCCAAGAATTCTTTTATGCCCTAAAAGTTTGTTAGGAGTTGATCTAGGTACTGTATAATCTCAGTTATACTAGAAAGACAAGGATTTTCTCCTACAACTCCTGGGCATTCTTTTGTAAATATAACCTACCACATTCAGCAGCATATAAGCAGCATACTACATGTTCATAATGAGTTACTGATGGGCCACATCATCTTATAAATAGACTTACTGTATGATTTCTTCTTTTGTGCCTGAAGAAGGTCATGAGGATAAGTCAGTTCTTGTGTTCAGGAGGCCTCTCTCACACAAACAACATGTGATTAGATGATAGTGCCTTTCATGCCAGAGAAGCATTTCTGTGGTAGTTTGCCTTAGAATAATGATCTGTATTTGCTTAGTACCAGAGTTTGGAAACTGCATCCTGTCTGTCTATGGGATTTTGTTAGAAAATATTCCAGTAAAGGTTGTATATCTGAACAAATAAATCTTTTCAGACTCCAACTACATATTATCTGTACAACCCAGAATGAATATTTCTGTTACAATTTAGACTTCTATGTAGCATGATTGAGTTTGATTGACAGTAAATTATTTTCTTATCTTAAAAAGATTATTACAGCACCTGTTAAAAGGATGGGTATTTAATCTAAGTAATTTTAAATTTTGTATCAATATACAAATTTATACGGATGAAAACCTTAAATTGTATCAATATACAAAATTATGTACCAATATGAGAAAACAAATCAGCAATTTTTGTATCAAAATAGAAGATCTCTACCAATGTATTTTATGATTATAAATTTTTTGTTTAAGAGTAGATTTAATAATCCATCCCTATTTTGCCTTTTTTAAAGAATATTACTATGTCCTTCTTTATTCTCTTTAACCATGTACACATGGCAAATTAAACAACAAATATCTAAGTTACACCACTGGAAAAATAGCCAGCCCAACAATTAGAAGTGTAGATTAGGGATTACCACCAATAATTGTGAAAGCCAAGTAAAATAAACAAAGATTGAGTCTCAGTTATTTGTAACCTAGTCAGGGATAAGCTTAAATTGGTTGTACTATGACATTCTGAAAGTCATAAAGTTAAGTTAGGGAAGAATAAACAAATTCTGAAGTCCCCAGCACAAATAGAAATTTAATATGAGACCGTGCTCCTCCTAAAGAAAGATGAATCTCCACCTTCTGCTTATTAGAAGAATGTTTTATTTGGGCAGATGACTGCATGACCTTACCATGGTCAAACAATATCTATGGTCTTCACAGGAGATCCTTGCAAATCCGCTACCTATTGAGAGGGGATCCTATTACTGAGGCAACCTGGTACTGATGAAGCTTGTTGTCCTGACCCTAGGCCAACAGAATTTAGGTATCCTGATGGAGGGAACCCTAGCTGAAATTGTTCACTCAGTACACATGGAGGAGAAATGTAGCCCCTTATGTTTTCAGGAACCCATAACACAAGTCATGTCCTACTGGAATTTTGTGATTTTATTTCTCCTGTCTTTACAACAGGGATACTAGATGCTGAGGAACAATTACTTTATCATTGGATAGTACATCTAATCCTGGGGATGAGATCAAATACTAGGACAGCTTTACAAACGCCTGAAATGGGATCAATATGCCATCAAGGTGACATCATAGACCAAAAGCAGTGCTATTTAAAGTGAGGCCACCAGATGTCAGCACTAGTATCACCTATCACCTTGAAACAGAGATACAGGCACCAATATTCTGGAAGAACTCACAAAGATGCAATAAACAGTCAACACCCCCCACACACACAGGAGGAGAGATAAAATTATTCATAAATAAAGAGAAATAGTGAGACAAAGTGAGATATTGAGAAAGAAGCAGAGACAAAGCAAGCGAGTGTTAGAAAGAGAGACACAGACAGAAGCCGGGAGACGGCTGAATGAGATGCTGATTAATTGTATGAATCTGTTTCTTCAGAGCATAAAGCACCATAACAGAAAATAACAGTGACTAACCCCAAGAGTTCCAGTCATGTATTGAAACTGGCACAGTAAGACCCAGCCCTTCTGCTGCTTCTAAGGATTTCCCAAACATAACTTCTGGTTGGCAAGTACACAATTTCATCACAAACTCTCACATCATGTTTCTCACGGGAGCAGCCACCTGTCCAGACATTTCCAAATGCATGCTGGGAATGTAGTATTCACTGCGTCCCTCAGTTCTCTCATTCAGAAATCAAGCTCGGGTTTTAATTTATAGGAAGCAGAATACTGCCATTCTACTCTTGTGTGAACTTCACGTTTTGCCTCTGCTTTGAGAAGCATTAACAAATATGAGGGTGGCCAAAAAGATACCTGCAAGGTACAACTTCCAAAATCCATCTTTTTTGTTTTTTAAAGGATGAGTTTGACATTGCAGTCTCAAGCCTGAGTCCATGACTTTTGAAACAATGTACACATCTCCCTTTTATTTGTAAGTTGGTCAGGTGTAGGTTTAAGGTGGGGTCCCATGACCTTTCTGCCACAGGGCTCAGCTGCTAGGGGAGGCTGGATGACGGAAGTTTAACCAAGCTTATTCCATGTTCCTTGCTGGGCAGGTGTCAAATTGTGGGAAGCCGGGACACTGCTCCAGGGGTTGGGAAGCACAGTCTGAGCACGTGGGACATCCCTGAGCTGGCTGGGGGACTCCAGTCCTGCAAGGAAGCCAGGCTCTGTTTCTCAGTCTCTTGGGCATCCAGGCACCACGGGGATGTGGCAGAAGAGCTAAGAATGGAATCGGAGCCGCATCCAGGTACCACTGGGATGTGGCAGAAGAGCTAAGAATGGAATCGGAGCCCACTGGGCTGGATCTAGCCCAGCGCTGAGGGAGAAAAAGGGGAAATGCTCCTGCTGGTCCGGCTGGGAGAGTATTTGGCTGGATGTTGGTGTCCAACTTGGGCTTGGTGGCAGCTGCTCTGGGAGCACAAGGAGGCCTTCTGTAGGAGATTAGGCTGCGGCTTTGTCAGCAAAGAGCTTCTCTATAGCTCGCCACAGCAGATCCCATGAAAAGAGGCAGTTCATGGTTTCAAGGCACTTATTGTCATGGCAGAAGTGAGTAAAACCATGCCCACTTCTCAGAGTGAGATTAAGTAACTTGCAGGGAGGAGTGTCTGGGAAAGGAAGGTTCATTGGCTAAGCCTCCAGCCCTTTAAGCACCTCATTATAATGGAGGTATGTCCTGAACCTTTCCAACCTGAGGTCAAGTCCTATCTGCTTGGGTCATTGCCCTTACATGACTGATGGTCACAAATCTATGGAGGGCTGTGGGCCAGTGACCAGCCTCGTTTCCTGGGAGTGAAGCAAGGCTCCTACTGTCCCTTCCACCAGTCTCTGGGGTTCAAACCTCCTCAACCAGGAACCAGGGTGTCTTTCACTGCCCCACATTCGGGTAGATATTTAAATAGTTTTACTATAGCCTCCTGAAGACCATAAAGAAATAACCAAATTTAGCAAAGAATAAGCAAATTCTGGAGCCCTCAGCACCAATAGGATATTCAATACTTATCCATGCTCCTCCAAATAAAAGATGATTCTCCTCTAGCCCTTGACCATCCAAGGTAGTGGGGGAACATAAAAAATTAGTGGGCAAGTAAACTTAAAGTAGGACAGGAAACCTTAAAACAAGACAAGACCCTTATATTATACAGCCAGTGAGTCAGCCAGGCTGCTTCTAGGTTTGGTTCCCCTTCTTACTCTGACAACACCCTGAAAAAAGAAATTCAGTGATTGCCTTGCCACTAAGTGTCCAAGACCAGCCGCAGGCTGTAGGTGTATGCTCTTAAATCTGAAGTGAAAAAATGGATTTTAACATAATTATCTGTTTGGATTTTGGTTGTTTTGGATTTGATTTGGTATTGCGATGTTATATGGTCATCAAAATTTTTTAAGGCTATTCACTCTTGGTATTGACTCCCCCTTTAAAGCTTATTTTTAAAATGTATTTTTATGATTGAAATGGTTTTATAACTCTTTATTCTTAAGACAATCTTTTTTCTCCATCTTTATTAAATTGGGTATTTCTTATTTACATTTCGATTGTTATTACCTTTCCCGGTTTCCAGGCAAACACCCCCCTAGTCCCTCCCACTCCCCTTCTATATGGATATTCAACTACCCATCCTCCTCCCATTACCAACCTCCCTCCAACAATCCTGTTCACTGGGGGTTCAGTCTTGGCAGGACCAAGGGCTTCCCCTTCCACTGGTGCTCTTACTAGGCTATTCATTGCTAACTATGCAGTTGGAGCCCAGGGTCAGTCCATGTATAGTCTTTGGGTAGTGGCTTAGTCCCTTGAAGCTCTGGTTGGTTGGCATTGTTGTTCACATGGGGTCTCAAGCCCCTTCAAGCTTTTTCAGTCCTTTCTCTGATTCCTTCAATGGGAGTCCCGTTCTCAGTTCAGTAGATTGCTGCTAATATTCACCTATATATTTGCCTTATTCTGGCTGTGTCTCTCAGGAGGGATCTACATCTGGTTCCTATCAGCCTGTACTTTTTTGCTTGATCTGTCTTATCTAGTTTGCTGGTAGTATATGTATGGGCCACATGTGGGGCAGGCTCTAAATGGGTGTTCCTTCAGCCTCTGTTCTAAATGTTGCCTCCCTATTCTCTCCCAAGGGTATATTTTTGCTCCCCTTTTAAAGAAGGAGTGAAGCCTTAGCATTTGGTCATCCTTCTTCAGTTTCACAAGTTCTATGCATCTAGGGTAATTCAGATATTTGGGCTAATCTCCACTTGTCAATGAATGCATACCATGTGTGTTTTTCTGTGATTGGGTTACTTTACTCAGGATGATGTTTTCCAGTTCCATCCATTTGCCTATGACTTTCATGAAGTCATTGTTTCTGATAGTGGAGTAGTATTCCATTGTATAGATGTACCACATTTTCTGTATCCATTCCTCTGTGGAAGGGCATCTGGGTTCTTTCCAGCTTTTGGCTATTATAAATAAGGCTGCTATGGACATAGTGGAGCATGTGTCTTTGTTATATATTGGGGCACACTTTGGGTATATGCCCAAGAGAGGTATAGCTGGGTCCTCAGATAATTCAATGTCCAATGTTCTGAGGAACCTCCAGACTGATTTCCAAAATGATTTCACCAGTCTGCAATCCCAACAGAAATGGAGGAATGTTCTGGTTTCTCAACATCCTCGCCAGCATTTGCTGTCACCTGAATTTTTGACCTTAGCCATTCTCACTGGTGTGAGGTGAAATCTCAGAGTTGTTTTGATTTGCATTTCCCTTATGACTAAAGGTGTTGAACATTTCTTTACGTGTTTCTCAACCATTCTGTGAATTCTTTGTTTAGCTCTGAACCCCATTTTTAATAGGGTTATTGGTCTCCCTGCAGTGTAACTTCTTGAGTTCTTTGTATATTTTAGATATAAGTCTTCTATCAGTTATAGGATTGGCAAAGATCTTTTCCCAATCTGTTGGTTGCTGTTTTGTCCTAACAACAGTGTCCTTTGCCTTCCAGAAGCTTTGCAGTTTTATGAGAACCCATTTGTCAATTCTTGATCTTAGAGCAGAAACCATTGGTGTTCTGTTCAGAAAATTTTCTCCAGTGCCCATGTGTTCAAGATTCTTCCCCACTTGTTCTTCTATTAGTTTGAGTGTATCTGGTTTGATGTGAAGGTCCTTGATCCACTTGGACTTAAGCATTGTACAGGGTGGTAAGAATAGATCGATCTGCATTCTTCTACATGTTGACCTCCAGTTGAACAAGAACCATTTGCTGAAAATGCTATCTTTTTTCCATTGGATGGTTTTGGCTCCTTTGTCAAAAAAACAACTGACCATCGGTGTGTGCGATCATTTCTGGGTCTTCAATTCTATTCGACTGTCTATCTGCCTGTCTCTGTACCAACAGCATGTATTGTTTTTATCACTATTACTCTGTAATACTGCTTGAGTTCAGGGATAGTGATTCCCCCAGGAGTCCTTTTATTGTTGAGGATAGTTTTAGCTATCCTGGGTATTTTGTTATTCCAGATGAATTTGCAAATTATTCGGTCTAACTCTCTGAAGAATTGGATTAGAATTTTGAAGGGGATTGCATTGAATCTGTAGATTGCTTTTGGTAAAATGGCCATTTTTACTATATTAACCCTGCCAATCCAAGAGCATGGGAGATCTTTCCATCTTCTGAGATCTTCAACTTCTTTCTTCAGAGGCTTGAAGTTGTTATCATACAGATCTTTCACTTGCTTGGTTAAAGTCATACCAAGGTATTTTATATTATTTGGGACTATTATGAAGGGTGTCATTTCCTAATTTCTTTTTTTTTGGTTAACTTGAGTATTTCTTATATACATTTCCAGTGTTATTCCTTTCCGGTTTCCGGCAAACATCCCCCTCCCCTCCCCTTCCTTATGGGTGTTCCTCCCAACCCTCCCCCCATTGCTGCCCTCTCCCCAACAGTCCTAGTTCACTAGGGGTTCAGTCTTAGCAGGACCCAGGGCTTCCCTTCCACTGGTGCTCTTACTAGGATATTCATTTGCAGCCCTACTGAGGTCAGAGAGTCCAGGGTCAGTCCATGTATAGTCTTTGGGTAGTGGCTTAGTCCCTGGACTCTGGTTGGTTGGCATTGCTGTACATATGGGGTCTTGAGCTCCTTCAAGCTCTTCCAGTTCTTTCTCTGATTCCTTCAACAGGGTCCTGTTCTCAGTTCAGTGGTTTCCTGCTGGCATACGCCTCTGTATTTGCTGTATTCTGGCTGTGTCTCTCGTGAGCGATCTGCATTCACATTTTGATCATCCGTCTTGAGTTTCATTTGTTCTAGGCATCTAGGGTAATTCAAGCATTTGGGCTAATAGCCACTTATCAATGAGTACATACCATGTATGTCTTTCTGTGATTGGGTTAGCTCACTCAGGATGATAGTTTCCAGTTCAACCATTTGCCTACTGAATTTCACAAAGTCATTGTTTTTGATGGCTGAGTAATATTCCATTGTGTAGATGTACCACATTTTCTGTATCCATTCCTCTGTTGAAGGGCATCTGGGTTCTTTCAGCTTCTGGCTATTATGAATAAGGCTGCGATGAACATAGTGGAGCACGTGTCTTTTTTATATGTTGGGGCATCTTTTGGGTATATGCCCAAGAGAGGTATAGCTGGATCCTCAGGCAGTTCAATGTCCAATTTTCTGAGGAACCTCCAGACTGATTTCCAGAATGGTTGTAGCAGTCTGTAACCCCACCAACAATGGAGGAGTGTTCCCCTTTCTCCACATCCTCGCCAGCATTTGCTGTCACCTGAGTTTTTGATCTTAGCCATTCTCACTGGTGTGAGGTGAAATCTCAGGGTTGTTTTGATTTGCATTTCCCTTATGACTAACGATGTTGAACATTTCTTTAGGTGTTTCTCAGCCATTCGGCATTCCTCAGCTGTGAATTCTCTGTTTAGCTCTGAACCCCATTTTTTAATAGGGTTATTTGTCTCCCTGCTGTCTAACTTCTTCAGTTCTTTGTATATTTTGGATATAAGCCCTCTATCTGTTGTAGGATTGGTAAAGATCTTTTCCCAATCTGTTGGTTGCCGTTTTGTCCTAACCACAGTGTCCTTTGCCTTACAGAAGCTTTGCAGTTTTATGAGATCCCATTTGTCGATTCTTGATCTTAGAGCATAAGCCATGGGTGTTTTGTTCAGGAAATTTTTTCCAGTGCCCATGTGTTCCAAATGCTTCCCTAGTTTTTCTTCTATTAGTTTGAGTGTATCTGGTTTGATGTGGAGGTCCTTGATCCACTTGGACTTAAACTTTGTACAGGGTGATAAGCATGGATCGATCTGCATTCTTCTACATGTTGACCTCCAGTTGAACCAGCACCATTTGCTGAAAATGCTATCTTTTTTCCATTGGATGGTTTTGGCTCCTTTGTCAAAATCAAGTGCCCATGGTGTGTGGGTTCATTTCTGGGTCTTCAATTCAGTTCCATTGGTCTATCTGTCTGTCTCTGTACCAATACCATGCAGTTTTTATCACTATTGCTCTGTAATACTGCTTGAGATCTGGGATAGTGATTCCCCCTGAAGTCCTTTTATTGTTGAGGATAGTTTTAGCTATCCTGGGTTTTTTATTATTCAGATGAATTTGCAGATTGTTCTGTCTAACTCTTTGAAGAATTGGATTGGTATTTTGATGGGGATTGCATTGAATCTGTAGATCGCTTTTTGGTAGAATGGCCATTTTACTATATTAATCCTGCCAATCCATGAGCATGGGAGATCTTTCCATCTTCTGAGATCTTCTTCAATTTCTTTCTTCAAGTCTTGAAGTTCTTTGTACAGATCTTTCCCTTGCTTGGATAAAGTCACACCAAGGTACTTTAAATTATTTGGATCTATTATGAAGGGTGTCATTTCCCTAATTTCTTTCTCGGCCTGTTTCTCTTTTGTGTAGAGGAAGGCTACTGATTTATTTGAGTTAATTTTATACCCAGCTACTTTGCTGAAGTTGTCTATCAGCTTTAGTAGTTCTCTGGTGGAACTTTTGGGATCATAAATATACTATCATATCATCTGCAAATAGTGATATTTTGACTTCTTCTTTTCGATCTGTATCCCTTGACCTCCTTTTGTTGTCTGATTGCTCTGGCTAGAACTTCAAGAACTATATTGAATAAGTAGGGAGAGAGTGGGCAGCCTTGTCTAGTCCCTGATTTTTAGTGGGATTGCTTCAAGTTTCTCTCCATTTAGTTTAATGTTAGCAACTGGTTTGCTGTATATAGCTTTTACTATGTTTAGGTATGGGCCTTGAATTCCTATTCTTTCCAGGACTTTTTTATCATGAAGGGGTGTTGAATTTTGTCAAATGCTTTCTCAGCATCTAATGAAATGATCATGTGGTTTTGTTCTTTCAGTTTGTTTATATAATGGATCACGTTGATGGTTTTCCGTATATTAAACCATCCCTGCATGCCTGGGATGAAGCCTACTTGATCATGGTGGATGATTGTTTTGATGTGCTCTTGGATTCGGTTTGCCAGAATTTTATTGAGTATTTTTGCATCGATATTCATAAGGGAAATTGGTCTGAAGTTCTCTTTCTTTGTTGGGTCTTTGTGTGGTTTAGGTATAAGAGTAATTGTGGCTTCATAGAAGGAATTCGGTAGTGCTCCATCTGTTTCAATTTTGTGGAATAGTTTGGATAATATTGGTATGAGGTCTTCTATGAAGGTCTGATAGAATTCTGCACTAAACCCGTCTGGACCTGGGCTCTTTTTGGTTGGGAGACCTTTAATGACTTCTTCTATTTCCTTAGGAGTTATGGGGTTGTTTAACTGGTTTATCTGTTCCTGATTTAACTTCGGTACCTGGTATCTGTCTAGGAAATTGTCCATTTCCTGCAGATTTTCAAGTTTTGTTGAATATAGGCTTTTATAGTAAGATCTGATGATTTTTTGAATTTCATCTGAATCTGTAGTTATGTCTCCCTTTTCATTTCTGCTTTTGTTAATTTGGACACACTCTCTGTGTCCTCTCGTTAGTCTGGCTAAGGGTTTATCTATCTTGTTGATTTTCTCAAAGAACCAACTTTTGGTTCTGTTGATTCTTACTATGGTCCTTTTTGTTTCTACTTGGTTGATTTCAGCTCTGAGTTTGATTATTTCCTGCCTTCTACTCCTCCTGGGTGTATTTGCTTCTTTTTGTTCTAGAGCTTTTAGGTGTGCTGTCAAACTGCTGACATATGCTCTTTCCTGTTTCTTTCTGCAGGCACTCAGCGCTATGAGTTTTCCTCTTAGCACAGCTTTCATTGTGTCCCATAAGTTTGGGTATGTTGTACCTTCATTTTCATTAAATTCTAAAAAGTTTTTAATTTCTTTCTTTATTTCTTCCTTGACCAGGTTATCATTGAGTAGAGCATTGTTCAATTTCCACGTATATGTGGGCATTCTTCCCTTATTGTTATTGAAGACCAGTTTTAGGCCGTGGTGGTCTGATAGCACGCATGGGATTATTTCTATCTTTCTGTACCTGTTGAGGCCCTTTTTTACCAATTATATGGTCAATTTTGGAGAAAGTACCATGAGGAGCTGAGAAGAAGGTATATCCTTTTGCTTTAGGATAGAATGTTCTATAAATATCTGTTAAGTCCATTTAGCTCATGACTTCTCTTAGTCTTTCTCGTCTCTGTTTAATTTCTGTTTCCATGATCTGTCCATTGATGAGAGTGGGGTGTTGAAATCTCCTACTATTATTGTGTGAGGTGCAATGTGTGTTTTGAGCTTTAGTAAGGTTTCTTTTTTACGTATGTAGTGCCCTTGTATTTGGGGCATAGATATTTAGGATTGAGAGTTCATCTTGGTGGATTTTTCCTTTGATGAATATAAAGTGTCCTTCCTTATCTTTTTGATGACTTTTAGTTGAAAATTGATTTTATTTGATATTAGAATGGCTACTCCAGCTTGCTTCTTCCGACCATTTGCTTGGAAAGTTGTTTCCCAGCCTTTCACTCTTAGGTAGTGTCTGTCTTTGTCTCTGAGGTGTGTTTCCTGTAGGCAGCAGAATGCAGGGTCCTCATTGCGTATCCAGTTTGTTAATCTATGTCTTTTTATTGGGGAGTTGAGGCCATTGATGTTGAGAGATATTAAGGAATAGTGATTATTGCTTCCTGTTATATTCATATTTGGATGTGAGGTTGTGTTTGTGTGCTTTTCTTCTCTTTGTTTTGTTGCCAAGACGATTAGTTTCTTGCTTCTTCTAGGGTATAGCTTGCCTCCTTATGTTGGGCTTTACCATTTATTATCCTTTGTAGTGCTGGATTTGTAGAAAGATATTGTGTAAATTTGGTTTTGTCATGGAATATCTTGGTTTCTCCATCTATGTTGATTGAGAGTTTTGCAGGATACAGTAACCTGGTCTGGCATTTGTGTTCTCTTAGGGTCTGTATGACATCAGTCCAGGATCTTCTGGCCTTCATAGTTTCTGGCGAAAAGTCTGGTGTGATTCTGATAGGTCTGCCTTTATATGTTACTTGACCTTTTTCCCTTACTGCTTTTAATATTCTTTCTTTATTTTTTGCGTTTGGTGTTTTGACTATTATGTGACGGAGGTGTTTCTTTTCTGGTCCAATCTATTTGGAGTTCTGTAGGCTTCTTGTATGCCTATGGGTATCTCTTTTTTTTAGGTTAGGGAAGTTTTTCTTCTATGATTTTGTTGAAGATATTTACTGGTCCTTTGAGCTGGGAGTCTTCACTCTCTTCTATACCTATTATCCTTAGGTTTGATCTTCTCATTGAGTCCTGGATTTCCTGTATGTTTTGGACCAGTAGCTTTTCTGCTTTTTACATTATCTTTGACAGTTGGTCAATGATTTCTATGGAATCTTCTGCTCCTGAGATTCTCTCTTCCATCTCTTGTATTCTGTTGGTGATGCTTGTATCTACAGCTCCTTGTCTCTTCTTTTGGTTTTCTATATCCAGGGTTGTTTCCATGTGTTCTTTCTTGATTGCTTCTATTTCCATTTTTAATTCCTTCAACTGTTTGATTGTGTTTTCCTGGAATTCTTTCAGGGATTTTGTGACTCCTCTCTATAGGCTTCTACTTGTTTATTTATGTTTTCCTGGAATTCTTTTAGGAATTTTTGCGATTCCTCTCTGTAGGCTTCTACTTGTTTATTTATGTTTTCCTGTGTTTCTCTAAGGGAGTTCTTCATGTCTTTCTTGAAGTCCTCCAACATCATGATCAAATATGATTTTGAGACTAGATCTTGCTTTTCTGGTGTGTTTGGATATTCTGTGTTTGCTTTGGTGGGAGAATTGGGCTCCGATGATGCCATGTAGTCTTGGTTTCTGTTGCTTGGGTTCCTGAGCTTGCCTCTCGCCATCAGATTATCTCTAGTGTTACTTTGTTCTGCTATTTCTGACAGTGGCTAGACTGTCTTATAAGCCTGTGTTTCAGGAGTGCTGTAGACCTGTTTTCCTGTTTTCTTTCAGCCAGTTATGGGGACAGAGTGTTCTGTTTTCGGGCGCGTAGTTTTTCTTCTCTACAGGTCTTCAGCTGTTCCTGTGAGCCTGTGTCTTGAGTTCACCAGGCAAGTCGTTTGTAGCAGAAAAGTTTGTCTTACCTGTGGTCCCCAGGCTCCAAGTTTGCTCAAAAAAACCTATGGCTCTCCACGGCCTCAGCAGCCAGGAAGATCTCGCCGCCCCTTCTGGGAGGTTTGGTGCACCAGGGTTCCAGATAGCTTTTGTTCTCTTGGGAGAGCAGTCGTCTGAACTCCGTGCACTCTCTTATGCAGTCTGCGGCGTGCTCCTCGCTCTGAAGGGTTAGCTCTCCATCCCACGGCATTTGGGTGCAGAGAACTGTTTATCCGGTCGGTGCCTTCAGGTGCGGTGTCTCAGGCGCAGTGGATCTGCTGCTCCTGGGCCCTCCTCTCGGGTACCCAGAGGCCGTTTTACAGTATCCTCCTGGGCCAGGGATGTGGGCAGAGGTGGGCAGCGTTGGTGGTCTCCTCCGGCTCTGCTGCCTCAGGAGGCCCGCCCGACCAGGCGGCAAGAACTCCCCTCCAGGGGGCCTGGGAGCAGAGAGCTGCTGAAGGCAGGGATCCTCCGCTGGTCCGGGCCATTTCCTAATTTCTTTATTGACTTCTTTCACTTTTGTGTAGAGGAAGGCTACTGATTTATTTGAGTTAATTTTATACCCAGCCACATTGCTGAAGGTGTTTATCAGGTTTAGTAGTTCTCTGGTGGAACTTTTGGCATCACTTAAATATACTATCATATCATCTACAAATAGAGATATTTTGACTTCTTCCTTTCCAGTCTGTATCCTTTAATCCCCTTTTGTTGTCAGATTGTGCTAGCTAGAACTTCAAGAACTATATTGAATAAGGAAGGAGAGAGTGGGCAGCCTTGTCTAGTCCCTGATTTTAGTGGGATTGCTTCAAGTTTCTCTCCATTTAGTTTAATATTAGCTACTGGTTTGCTGTGTACGACTTTTACTATGTTTAGGTATGGGCCTTGAATTCCTATTCTTTCCAGGACTTTAATCATGAAGGGATGTTGAATTTTGTCAAATGCTTTCTCAGCATTTAATGAAATGGTCATGTGGTTTTCATCTTTCAGTTTGTTTATGTAGTGGAATATGTTGATGGTTTTCCTTATATTAAACCATTCCTGCATCCCTGTGATGAAGCCTACTTGATCATGATGGATGATTGTTTTGGTGTGCTCTTGTATTTGGTTTGCAAGAATTTTATTATTTTTGAGTCGATAATCACAAGGGAAATTGGTCTGGAGTTCTCTTTCTTTGTTGGGTCTTTGTGTTGTTTAGGTTTAAGAGTAATTGTGACTTCATAGAAGGAATTTGGTAGTGCTCCATCTGTTTCAATTTTGTGGAATAGATTGGATATTATTGGTATGAGGTCTTCTGTGGAAGTCTAATAGAATTCTGCACTGAACCCATCTGAACTGGGACTCTTTTTGGTTGGGAGACTTTTAATGACTGCTTCTATTTCTTTAGGAGTTATGGGATTGTTTAAATGGTTTATCTGTTCCTGATTTAACTTTGGTACCTGGTAACTGTCTAGGATATTGTCTGTTTCCCCCAGATTTTCAAGTTTTTTTTTTTTGAATATAGGCTTTTGTAGTATGATCTGATGATTTTGTGAATTTCCTCTGATTCTGTAGTTAATGTTTCCCTTTTCATTTCTGATTTTGTTAATTTGAACAGACTCTCTGTGTCCTCTGGTTAGTCTGGCTAATGGTATATCTATCTTGTTGATTTTCTCAAAGAACCAGCTTTTGGTTCTGTTCATTCTTTGTATAGTCCTTTTTGTTTCTACTTGGTTCATTTCAGCTCTAAATTTGATTATTTCCTGCCTTCTACTCCTCCTGGGTGCATTTGCTTCTTTTTGTACTAGAGCTTTTAGGTGTGCTGTCAAGCTCCTGATATATAGTGTCTTCTGTTTCTTTCTGCAGGCACTCAGAGCTATGAGTTTTCTTCTTAATACAGCTTTCATTGTGTCCCATAAGTTTGGCTATGTTGCACCTTCATTTTTGTTAAATTCTAAGAATTCTTTAATTTCTTTCTTTATTTCTTCCTTGACCAGGTTATCATTAAGTAGAGCATTGTTCAACTTCCATGTATATGTGGGCGTACTTTCCTTATTGTTATTGAAGACCAGCTTTAGCCCATGCTGGTCTAATAGGACTCATGGGATTATGTCTATCTTTCTGTATCTGTTGAGGCCTGTTTTATGACTGATTATATGGTCATTTTTAGAGAAAGTAACAGGAGGCAGTGAGAAGAAAGTATATCCTTTTGTTTTAGGATAGAATGTTCTATAAATATCTGTTAAGTCCATTTGGTTCATGACTATTCTTAGTCTGTCTATGTCTTTGTTTAATTTCTGTTTCCATGATCTGTCCATTGATGAGAGTGGGTTGTTGAAATCTCCTACTATTATTGTGTGAGGTGCAATGTGTACTTTGCGCTTTAGTAAGGTTTCTTTTATGTATGTAGGTGCCCTTTTATTTGGAGCATAGATATATAGGATTGAGAGTTCATCTTGGTGGATTTTTCCTTTGATGAATAAGAGATGTCCTTCCTTATCTTTTTTGATGACTTTTGGTTGAAAATCGATTTTATTCGATATTAGAATGGCTACTCCAGCTTGTTTCTTCGGACCATTTGCTTGTAAAGTTGTTTTCTAGCCTTTCACTTTGAGGTAGTGTCTGTCTTTGTCTCTGAGGTGTGTTTCCTGTAGGCACCAAACCATTGGGTCCTCATTGCATATCCAATTTGTTAATCTGTGTCTTTTTATTGTGGAATTGAGTCCATTGATGTTGAGAGATATTAAGGAATAGTGATTGTTGCTTCCTGTTGTATTAGTGTTTGGATGTGAGATTATGTTTGTGTGCTTTTCTTCTCTTTGTTTTATTGCAAAACGATTTGTTTCTTGCTTTTTCTAGGGTGTAGCTTGCCTCCTTGTGTTGGGCTTTACCATTTATCATCCTTTGTAGGGCTGCATTTGGAGAAGTTATTGTGTAAATTTGGTTTTGTCATGGAATACCTTCATTTCTCTATCTATGTTAATTGAGAGTTTTGCTGGATACAGTAACCTGGACTGGCATTTGTGTTCTCTTATGGTCTGTATAACATCTGTCTAGGATCTTCTGGCTTTCATTGTCTCTGGTGAGAAGTCAGGTGTTATTTTGATAGTTCTGCCTTTATATGTTACTTGACCGTTTTCCCTTACTGCTTTTAATATGCTTTCTTTGTTTTGTGCATTTTGTGTTTTGACTATAATGTGACAGAGGAGTTTCTTTTCTGGTCCAATCTATTTGGAGTTCTATAGGCTTCATGTATGTTTATGGGCATCTCTTTCTTTAGGTTAGTGAAGTTTTCTTCTATGACTTTGTTGAAGATATTTACTGGTCCTTTGAGCTGGGAGTCTTCACTCTCTTCTATATCGATTATCCTTAGGTTAGATCTTCTCATTTTGTGCTGGAATTCTTGTATGTTTTGGGTCAGTAGCTTTTTCCATTTTCCATTATCTTTGACAGTTGTGTCGATGATTTCAATGGAATACTCTGCTTCTGAGATTCTCTCTTCTATCTCTTGCATTCTGTTGATGATGCTTGTATCTATTTTTCTTTGTCTCTTCCTTTGGTTTTCTATATCCAGGTTTGTCTCCCTTTGTGCTTTCTTTATTGCTTCTATTTCCATTTTTAATTCCTTCACCTGTTTGATTGTGTTTTCCTGGAATTCTTTCAGGGATTTTTGTGATTCCTCTCTATAGGCTTCTACTTGTTTATTTATGTTTTCCTGCGTTTCTCTAAGGGAGTTCTTTATGTCTTTCTTGAAGTCCTCCTTCATCACGATCAAATGTGTTTTTAAATCTAAATCTTGCATTTCTGGTGTGTTTGGATATTCAGTGTTTGCCTTGGTGGGAGAATTGTCTCCGATGATGCCATGTAGTCTTGGGTTCCTGTGCTTGCCTCTTGCCATCAGGTTGTGTCTGGTGTTACCTCGTTCTGCTATTTCTGACAGTGGCTAGACCATCCTATAGGCCTGTATGTCAGGGGTGCTGTAGACCTGTTTTCCTGTTTTCTTTCAGCCTGTTTTGGGAAGAAAGTGTTCTGCTTTTAGGCGTGTAGTCTTTCCTGTCTACTGGTCTTCAGGTGTTCCTGTGTGCGTGTGTCATGGGTCCACCAGGCAGGTCACTTGTAGCAGAAAAGATGTTCTTACCTTTGTTCCCAGGCCTGACATTACTCCTTGGTGGCTACATTTCAGCTCTCCATGAGGGCAGCAACCAGAAGGGCCTGCCCCCTGTCTTTTCTCGGGCCCTATGCACAAGGGTCCCAGATGGCACCAGGTGTTTTCCTCTAGAGTCAGAAATGTGGACATAGTGTAGTCTCTTCTGGCTTCCCAGGTGTGTCTGCCCCTCTGAAGATTTAGCTCTTCCTCCCACAGGATTTGGGTGCAGGAACCTGTTTGACCAGGTCCCTTCAGATCCGGGTGGTATCTGGACTGCAGGGGACCTGCAGCCTGAGTGCCCGTATCTTCCTGTTCCCAGAGCCCCTATATAGTTTCCTCTAGGGCCAGGAATGTGGGCATGGGTGGGCAGTACTGGAGGTCTCTCCTGCCCTGCAGTCTCAGGAGTGCCTACCTGTGTGGGTGATGAGCTCTCTCTCCCATGAGGTTTGGGAGCAGGGAGCTGTGGGCCAGGATCAGCGAGGTTCGGGCTCCAGCTAGAAGACAATCTTTTAAACCTAGAACTCAACCAGAACTTTTAACATGATTTAGTTCAACGATACATACTTTATGATGCAATCAGTATCACACATTATCATTTTACTACTCCTAATATATAATATTCTATAACATAGAATCCTTATTTGTTCTTTTTTGATACGACAGATATAATAATATTACAGGATTATTATCCTCTTCAATTAATATCCACATATGAATGAGTATATACTGCCTTCATCTTTCTGAATCTTAAATATCTTGCTCAGGATGATTTATTTTTAGTTCAATCCATTTGACTGAAACATTCATACTGTCATTGTTCTTCTGTTTTTTTTTTCAGGTGAGCCATTCTGTTCTGTGTAAATATACCATATTTTCTTTATACATCCTTCTTTCTGCTCAGGGACTTCTAGGTTGTTTTTAACTTGAGGTCTATGCCACAAGAAGGAATCTACCTGACACTGTCTTGAGAAACAAAAATAAGAGGTCAGATGACACAGAGTCATAGGACAGAACCAAACAGATCTGGTAAAATTCAATGATATGATGTATATACTCATAGATTGGTGCCTAATCCAATTGTAATTATCAAGGTTTCAACCAGAAAGTGATATATTCAGATGAGAGACCCACAGCCAAACATTAAGCAGAGTTGATGGAATCCTGCTAAAGAAGAGCATGAGGAGGAGGAGGAGGAGGAGGAGGAGGAGGGAGAGGAAGGGATATTATAGGAGACAGAGGTGTCAAGAATATGACAGGCAAATCCACAGTCAACAAATCTGGGTTAATAGTGGTTTCCCGTGATTCACCCAACAATCAGGAAATCTGCATGTGTCTACACATAGGTCTTATGCCTATATATTATAGTTGTATAGTCTGTGTTTATGTGTGTCACCTATCAGAGGGACCAGGTACTGCTCCTGATACTTTTGCTTGCTTTTTGGTATCTTTGACCTCATACTGGTTACTTTGCCCAGTTTCAATATAAAGGGATCTGAGTAGCATCACTGCAACTTGATTTATATCTCTGAAAGAGTGGAATAGAGTTGTTGGAGGTTTGAAAAGTTGAGGAGATAAGGAGGTGGGATGTAATATGAGAGACTAAGAAAAAAAGAAAGTTTGCATCTAGGGATATATGAAAGCATATGTGTAATCATCACTTCTGTGGAAAAACTTGGCAAAAATGTCACAAGGGAGGAAGCATTTATTTTCATCCTGCTCTGATGTGCCTTTCTACACTGGATCCCTTTGAAGAGTTGTTAGTTGTATTTTAAGTCAATACTTGATAGTAAAGAAATCAAGTTATCTTGGAGCTAACCTTGTTCTAGAAAGTTCTTGAAAGGGCTAATGAGTTGGTTCCTCCAGTAAAAAAAAATGTGTGTACAAATGTCAGATGCAATAGAAGAGAGCTCCACCGCCCAAGTTTCTCTTTGACTTCCCAATGAGGCTTTGGCAAGTATGTGTCCAAGTATAAGTGCACGTGCACCCACAGACAAACATAATCAAATATAGAAATAATATAAGGAAAATAAAGTAGAAGCAGATGAATATTCAGCTCTGAAAAGGGTGTAGTTTTTGCTTGGCTTTGCAGGATATCCTTGAACTTCACTCATCCTGCTTTCTCTTCACAAGAGCCAGGAGTAAAAGTGGCCAATGAGGGCAACCCTAGTCTGAGCTCTAGGCTTCCTGCATGCTACGTACTTGCTGTCCACTAACCCATATCAACCTTTCATCCCGCACATTCCTCTGCCAACATGCATTATTTTCTTTCCTCAGAAAGAAACTTACAACATACTCATACAGATCTATATTTAATCATTTTTAGGTAAACTTGATGCAGAGAAAAGTAGATCACACTCAGAGCAAGGGCTTTCTCTTTTGGTACCTCTGCTGTTTCAGTTATCTCTGACAACAATTCGTCACACTGTTGCCAGCACCATCATGACTGTATTAACTATCTGCTTTGGCATCATAAGACAAATTTCAAAGGCTAAACATGAGGCTTCTATGACTGTACCTCTAACCCCCATCCCAAATTGCAACTAGTACTCCTACATGCTGTTCCTGGTTGTGTTTTCCAGCACCTGTACTTGATGAGGCAGGTCATCTTTCCTCCTCCTCATTCATCCTGGTACTCAGTACTATTTAATTGCTTATGTTAATGAAAAGCAGCATTTTCAAGGAAGTATGAGACATTCCAGGGATGGTGTTGTGAAGACAGAGTTCCCTATGTTGTAAGATCTAAGAAGTTTCCATTCATGCCTAGAGCAATCTCAGACTTTGTAAGGAGTTGGTTCTCAATATCTATGTCCATGGATAGTATCTTGGAAAGGGCACCTCAAATGTTGATCAACATAATAAGAACATTAAAAGAGTGTCAAAGACTGTTCCCCATGACATCACCAGTACCTTATCTGGATATGCTATTGTATCCTGGAGAGCCAGTGGCATTCCCTGTGATGTCATAGTGTGATAACTACAAGAATACCTCTTAGGGCTTACAAACAGTATCTATGTGATTCAAACATATACATGTTGGAAAAGCTGATGAGTCTACTTAGGAGAAAGAATTTGGAATGTGGAGAGATGGGAGTAGGACAGAAGGAAGATTGCTTTCAGTGTCAGCATAAGCCAACAAGAAAAATGTGGTCCTGGGAAAGGCTGAGCAGGGATTAAGAGATTCTTGAAGGAGCTAACCTTGTGCTGTTCTTTCTAATAATGAGGTACAAGAATTGTAACCAGTGGGAAGCAAATGGTCTTCCCTGCTTACATTATACCTAAAGTAATGATGCTGGAATATCAGTTTGCCCATTCCCAAAGCCAGGAGAAGGCATCCCCAAAGCTATTTTTCTGCAATTCCTGCCTTTTACTGTTACCGGATCAAATATTGGAGATGTAACTTGGGATTAAAAAGACCAGAAGGATTCAGGAATTTCTCTAGTATACCCAAACAACTCTCACAGGCAATGGATCAAAGCAGAAACTGCATCATTTCTGCCACCTCTAGTTTATTTCTGTCATTCAGTGGTATGCAATTAGTCTGTAAATAATGCTGTTCCTCTGCTTGACTTTTAATCCACATTGATGAGACTTGGATGAGGAGGCAGGAGATTAGTGTCCTTATTATTCTAGCTTCGGAAACCACGGGCTTGAAATTTCTGAAATCACGTTAATTCTGGTGGAGTTAGGAATAAACCAGATGGGGCATTTCTATGGTTTCCTAACTATATGACATTGGTACAAAGACAGGCATGTAGATCAATGGAATAGAATTGAAGATGAGAAACGAACCCATACACCTATGGTCACTTGATCAATGGAAAAAAGGTAGCATTTTCAACAAATGGTGCTGATTCAACTGGAGGTCAGAATGTAGAAGAATGCAAATCAACCCATTCTTATTGCCCTGTACAAAGCATAAGTCCAAGTGGATCAAGGACCTCCACTTCAAACCAGATACACTCAAACTGATTGAACAAAAAGTGGGCAAGAACCTCAAACAAATGGGCACAGGGGAAAATTTCCTGAACAAAACACCAATGGCTTATGCATAATAAAAGATAAATATATTTAATCACCTTCAAACTACTTCTTAATGCTAGGAAGATTAGTTACTTGGTTACATAATCAGTGAGAAAAATCGATGAAAATAAGTGTAAACATAAATATAATTATCCTCAAACTACACTAAGCTTTCTGTGTTATCTTAGTTTTATAGAATTATTGTTCTTTTTGTTTATCTATTTATATTTTATTGGATATTTTATTTATTTACATTTCAAATATTAGACCTTTTCCTGGTTTCCCCTCCAGCAGCCCCCTATCTTCTCCTTCCTCCTCCTGCTTCTATGATGGTGCTCTACCACCCCCACTCCCTCCCTCCCTCCTCCCTGCCCAGGCATTCCCCTACATTGGGGCATCAAGACTTCACAGGACCAAGGGCCTCCCCTCCCATTGATTCCTGACAAGGCCATCCTCTACTACATATGCAGTGGGAGCCATCAGCCACACCATGTGTACTCTTTTGTTGGTTGTTTAGTCCCCTGGGAGCCCTAGGGTGTCTGGTTGGTTGATATTGTTGTTCTCCCGATGGGGTTGCAAATTCCCTCAGCTCCTTCAGTCCTTTCTTTAACTCCTCCATTGAGGATTCTGTTCTCAGTCTAATGGTTAGCTGTGAGCATCCACCACCTTATTTGTAAGGCTCTAGTAGATCCTTTCAGGTCACAGCTATATCAGGCTCCTGTCAGCAAGCACTTCTTGGCATCTGCAATAATGTCTGGGTTTGGCGACTCTATATGGGATGGATCCTCAGTTGGAGCAGTCTCTGGATTACCTTTCCTTCAGTCTCTGCTCCACATTTTGTCTCTGAGTTTCATCCTATGAGTATTTTGTTCACTTTCTAAGAGGGACCGAAGCATACACACTTTGGTCTGCCTTCTTCTTGAGCTTCATGTAGTCTGTAAATTGTATCTTGGGTATTCCATGATTTGGGCCTAATATTCACTTATCAGTGAGTGCATACTATTTTCTATATATCTTCTAGTTTCAACTGTTTTCCTAACAATTTCATGAAGTCATTGCTTTTAACGGCTGAGTAGCACGCCATTGAGTAAATGTACCACATTTTCTGTATCCATTCCTCTGTTGAGGGATATCTGGGTTCTCTCTAGCTTATAGCTATTATAAATAAGTCTCCTATGAACATAGTGGAGCATGTGTCCTTGTTATATGTTGGAGCATCTATGTGTATTCCCAGGACTGGTATAGCTGGATCCTCAAGCAGTATTATGTCCAGTTTTCTGAGGAACAGCCAGACTGATTTCCAGAGTGGTTGTCCCATCTTGAAATTCCACCAACAATGGAGGAGTGTTCCTCTTTCTCCACATCCTTGCCAGCATCTACTGTCATCTGAGTTTTTGGTCATAGCCATTCTGACTGGTGTGAGGTGGAAACTCAGAGTTGTTTTGATTTGCATTTTGCTGATGACTAAGGATGTTGAACATTTCTTTAGGGACTTATCAGCCATTTCATATTCCTCAGTTGACAATTTTTTGTTTAGCTCTGTAGCCCATTTTTAATAGGGTTATTTGGTTCTCTGGAGTTTAACTTTTTGAGTTCTCTGTATATATTAGATATTAGCCCTCTATCAGTTGTAGGATTGGTAAAAATCTTTTCTCAATCTGTTCATTGCTGTTTTGTCCTATTGACAATGTCCTTATAGAAGCTTCACAATTTAATAAGGTCCCATTTGTTGATTCTTGATCTTAAAGCATAAGTCATTTATATTCTATTCAGGAAATTCTCCTCTGTGCCCATGTGTTTGGGACTCTTCCCCACTTTCTCTTTTATTAGTTTCAGTGTATCCAGTTTTATGTAGAGGTCCTTGATCCACTTGGACTTGAGTTTGTACAAGGGGATGAGAATGGATTGATTTGCATTCTTCTACATGCTGGCTGCCAGTTGAACCAGCACCATCTGTTGAAAATGCTGTCTTTTCTTCACTGGATGGTTTTAGCTTGCTTGGCAAAGATCAAGTGACTATAGGTGTATGGGTTCATTTCTGAGTCTTCAATTTTCTTCCATTGATTTGCCTGCCTGTCTCTGTACCAATACCATACAGGTCTTTATCACAGTTGCTCTGTAATACAGCTTGAGGGCAGGGATGGTGATTCCCCCACAAGTTCTTTTATTG
The DNA here is from genome assembly GCF_011064425.1 of Rattus rattus. NCBI lineage: Eukaryota > Metazoa > Chordata > Mammalia > Rodentia > Muridae > Rattus > Rattus rattus. The sequence goes on along the minus strand of NC_046156.1, from coordinate 141,156,989 downwards.
TTGATAATAGCTTATAACAGTTGTTTTAAGTGAAGCCTGTATGTATAGCAAGATCAAATGCAGCAAGATCAAAGGCAGGAAGCTATACTGGAGAGAATCCTCTCAAAAAAGTTAGCAAGCAAGTAAATACATAGATATATAAGTAAAAATTAATTAATTAATAAAAGCCAATCATCATTGGTTCACATTTAATTGCAGTGGAGGCAGTGGCATATCTGTGAGTTGATGGCCAGCTTAGTCTAGGTCCTGGTTTGTAGCATGATATAGAGTAATCCTAATTCAAGAAAAAAAGCAGCTGAATAAGCAATAGTAAGTGCTAGGGATCTCACTTTTGTTTACGGTGCCTAAAGTTCTGCCTGGCATCCATTTTTTCACTATGTCTAAACTTTATGTGTTGGCCCATGCTTGTAATCTCCACACCCAGGAGCTGAAAAAGAGGAGGACACACACACACACACACACACACACACACACACACACACATACACATACGCACACAAATACACACACACACACACACACACACACACACACACACACACTGAAGACTAGTTGATTGGAAGATGACCCCCTTGTATTCTACAGATACACACTCTCTTATTTTTGTTGTTTTCAGGAAGAGTGAGGAGGCCCAGAGTCCAAGAAAGCACAGACAGTAAAATAAATAAGGATTTCATGGGTACTAGGTAAGCCATGAGGACTCATGCACCTCCCCATAGGAATAGGGGAGAGACATAAAGTAGAAGAAATAAAGGAACTTATGGCTTGACATTCCATCTTTCTGAACGTCAGTGCGGGAGAGAGAAAAAGAGAAAGAGACCCTCAAGTAAAGGAAAATAAAAACACATCCATGTCACACATAATATTAGTCCTATGAGGAAGTTTATAGCTCCAATTGCCTACTGAAAGAAGGAAAGGAAGAAAGAAAGAAAGAAAGAAAGAAAGAAAGAAAGAAAGAAAGAAAGAAAGAAAGAAAGAAAGAAAGGAGAGGAAGGAAGGAAAGAAGGAAGGAAGAAAAGAAGGAAGAAAAGAAGAAAGAACACAAATAACTGTTTTCAGTACATAGGTTAAGAATTTAAAAAAATTAAACAAACCAAAACAAAGTAAGTACATAAAAAGTAATAGCAATCACAACTCGAGAGGCCAGATCTTCTGAGTTCAAACTCCATCTTAGGAAACCTGACCTAAGGTTGAATTCAGGTTAACTAACATACTGTCTCCCAGCACCAGTTTTCGGGTTACTCCTCAACACCAGTTTCCTCCCTAAAAAACCTGCATCTCCAAGTTCCAAGTCTGCTGCTGGCACTTCACTTGCTAACAACTACAAAACAGGAGGAAAACAGAAGTTCAGTTTTTGGTTTGGCTCCTAGCACCAGCCAATTAAGGTAAAAGCCATAATGGTCCCCCAATCAAATGTGTTCGAGGCAGAAATCCTTTTGCTTTTTTTGTGCTTTACTCTATAAATGTTTGCCTGAATCTAAGGCTCGGGACTCCATCTTCCACTCATGCTGTGTCAGGGTTGTCTGGGAGCCCAAGCTAGAGCTTGTAATAAAGAGACCCTAATGTGATTCCATCGGAATCAGTTCCTTGCTGTTCTTTTGAGGTTCCTGAATTCTTCCTGTCATGTTTTGGTGTTTTTTCCAGGAACTCCAAGACTTCCAGGACTAACGATCTGCAGGTTCTTAATACCAGCATGTAAAGAATTCCTGTCTCAGGCTGCCCACTCTCTCCCTACTTATTCAATATAATTCTTGAAGTTCTAGCCAGAGCAATCAGACAATAAAAGGAGATCAAGTGGATACAGATTGGAAAAGAAGAAGTCAAAATACCACTATTTGCAGATGATATGATAGTATATTAAGCGATCCCAAAAGTTCCACCAGAGAACTACTAAACCTGATAAACACCTTCGACAAAGTGGCTAGGTATAAAATTAATTCAAATAAATCAGTAGCCTTTCTCTACACTAATGAGAAACAAGCCGAGAAAGAAATTAGGGAAACAACACCCTTCATAATAGTCCCAAATAATACAAAATACCTCGGTGTGACTTTAACCAAGCAAGTAAAAAATCTGTATGATAAGAACTTCAAGCCTCTGAAGAAAGAAATTGAAGAAGACCTCAGAAGATGGAAAGATCTCCCATACTCATGGATTGGCAGGATTAATATAGTAAAAATGGCCATTTTACCAAGAGAGATCTACAGATTCAATGCAATCCCCATCAAAATACCAATCCAATTCTTCAGAGAGTTAGACAAAACAATTTGCAAATATATCTGGAATAACAAAAAACCCAGGATAGCTAAAACTACCCTCAACAATAAAAGGACTTCAGGGGGAATCACTATCCGTGAACTCAAGCAGTATTACAGAGCAATAGTGATAAAAACTGCATGGTATTGGTACAGAGACAGACAGATAGACCAATGGAACAGAATTGAAGACCCAGAAATGAACCCACACACCTATGGTCACTTGATTTTTGACAAAGGAGCCAAAACCATCCAATAGAAAAAAGATAGCATTTTCAGCAAATGGTGCTGGTTCAACTGGAGGTCAGCATGTAGAAGAATGCAGATCGATCCATGCTTATTACTCTGTACAAAGCTTAAGACCGAGTGGATCAAGGACCTCCACACCAAACCAGATACACTCAAACTAATAGAAGAAAAAATGGGGAAGCATCTCAAACACATGAGCACTGGAGAAAATTTCCTGAACAAAACACCAATGGCTTATGCTCTAAGATCAAGAATTGACAAATGGGATCTCATAAAACTGCAAAGCTTCTGTAAGGCAAAGGACACTGTGATTAGGACAAAATGGCAACCAACAGATTGGGAAAAGATCTTTACCAATGCTAAAACAGATAGAGGGCTTATATCCAAAATGTACAAAGAACTCCAGAAGTTAGACCGCAGGGAGACAAATAACCCTATTAAAAAATGGGGTTCAGAGCTAAACAAAGAATTCACAGCTGAGGAATGCCGAATGGCTGAGAAACACCTAAAGAAGTATTTAACATCTTTAATCATAAGGGAAATGCAAATCAAAAGAACCCTGAGATTTCACCTCACACCAGTGAGAATGGCTAAGATCAAAAACTCAGGTGACAGCAAATGCTGGCAGAAGAACACTCCTCCATTGTTTGTGGGATTGCAGACAGGTACAACCAGTTTGGGAATCAGTGTGGAGGTTCCTCAGAAAATTGGACATTCAACTACCTGAGGACCCAGCTATACCTCTCTTGAGCATATACCCAAAAGATGCCCCAACATATAACAAAGGCACATGCTCCACTATGTTCATAGCAGCCTTATTTATAATAGCCAGAAGCTGGAAAGAACCCAGATGCCCTTCAACAGAGTAATGGATACAGAAATTGTGGTATATCTACACAATGGAATATTACTCGGTATCAATAACAATGACTCTATGAAATTCATAGTCAAATTGATGGATGAGGTTACCTCATCCTGAATGAGGTAACCCAATCACAGAAAAACACATGGTATGCACACATTGATAAGTGGCTATTAGCCCAAATTCTTGAATTACACTAGATGCATAGAACACATGAAACTCAAGAGGGATGACCAAAATGGGAATGCTTCACTCCTTCTTTAAAATGGGAACAAGACTACCCTTGGCAGGGAATAGGGAGGCAAAGTTTAGAACAGAGGCAGAAGGAACACCCATTCAGAGCCTGCCCCACATGTGGCCCATACATACACAGCCACCAAACTAGATAAGATGGATGAAGCAAAGAAGTGCAGGCAGACAGGAACCGGATGTAGATCTCTCCTGAGATACACAGCCAGAAGACTGCAAATACATAGGTGAATGCCAGCAGCAAATCACTGAACTGAGAACGGGACACCCGTTGAAGGAATCAGAGAAAAGTCTGGAAGAGCTTGAATGGCACGAGACCCCATATGAACAACAATGCCAAGCAACCAGAGCTTTCAGGGACAAAGCCACTACCCAAAGACTATACATGGACTGACCCTGGGCTCCAACCTCATAGATAGCAATGAATAGCCTAGTAAGAGCACCAGTGGAAGGGGAAGCCCTTGGTCCTGCCAAGACTGAACCCCCAGTGAACGTGATTGTTGGGGTGAGGGCGCTAATGGGGGGGAGGATGGGGAGGGGAAGCCCATATAGAAGGGGAGTGGGAGGGGCTAGGGGGATGTTGGCCTGCAAACCGGGAAGGGGAATAACAATCGAAATGTAAATAAGAAATACTCAAGTTAATAAAGTTTTTTTTTTTAAAAGGAATTCCTGTCTGTCTCTGGCTATGTACCTGTGCGATACCGCAATAATTCTGTAAGTCTTTTCTGAAAAGAGGCCTAAAACAGTATTTTGTGGTCATACATGTCTAAGGCAGTTGTACTTTGGATTCACGGACACTCAGGGCCTGGAAGACATTCCAGGCTGTGATCTATGTCATAATCAGGCTGTGCATGGTCTCAGAAAGCTACAGGTGCCCATTGATCTTGTTACTTTCATTTCTCTGTTGACAGAGGAGGTGAGGAATTATTTCTTGTGCGTGTGCGCCATCTTCTGGTTAATTTTTATCCCTACCTGATAAAAAGGAAGGAACAGTTTTTTGTTTTTGTTTTTGTTTTTTCTGTTTATTTTTGTCAGGAATAATTGCTTGTGCTTGTACTTCTCGTCATGGAGTGACTTTGACTTGACAGACGTTTCACATAGGATAGGCACCTTCAACTCCACTTGAATTTTTTCTCAGTCAATTTAAGGGTCTTAAAACTAGGGGACAGAATTTCTCTGTCATTGTTAGGAAAGATAAACTAAACACTTTTTCAGGGCAGAACAGCCACTGTTAACAGTAGCTGCCCTTTTCCACACAAGGGATAGCTTGGCCTGGGATTGGTCCAAGGGATTGAGAAATTCCTTTTGAAACCCAAATTTGGCCACCTTATACCAAATACTTTATGTGGTGCTCCGGCAAGACCTCCTAGAGGACCCACCCTCTTGGCTTAATCTTTTTCTCCCGACAGAACAGGTAGAAGATTTTTGCCTTGGTAGGAAAAAGTCAATGAATATGAAGAACGAGACACTGAACCACCTGTTTCCTTCTGCACCATCTCTCTACCCAGTACTTCAAGAAGAAATGGAGGAGGATGCTATCTTTCCAGCCATACCTTATTTAAACCTTCAGATGGGACAGCAGCTGCTGCAGCTTCCTCTGTCACAAACAAACCCATCACAGGCAGGGGAGGGGGGAACCTGCTGCAGGAACATAAAGCTACTGCAGGGGCTGCATCCCAACCCTGAATCTATTGCCCTGCACTTGATCTTGGCAGGGCCAGTTGATGGTCAAGGAAACCAACCTCATCACTATTGGCACTTTGCCACTATTGACTTGTATAACTAGGAAACTCAGAGCTCGTACCTTTTCAGACAACCCTTGAGATTTAATTAATCTCTTGGAGACATACCTGTTTACCCACCAGCCCACTTGGAATGACTGCCAACAGCATTTGCAGGTTCTCTTCACCACAGAAGAGAGGTACATAATCCAGACAAAGCCTAGGAAAATGATTCCTGGCACTACGGGAGAACCTACCGTTAATCAAGTAGTTATTGATGTTGTCTTTCCATTAACCTACCCAGATTGGGGCTCCAATATCACTGAAGGGAATGAGAGATTCCTAATTTGTTAGACTCTATTGGCAGGTCTCAAGCAGCTAGACCATGGCCTACTAATCTGGCCAAATGCATATTAGTCAGGGAGATAATGGTATTTCCACAACTTTTTTAGTAAGGGTCATGAAGACATTCTCACAATACATCCCCATGGATTCTGAATCATCAAAAGCAAAAGCAGCAGTAGCTTTCACTTTTTTTAACCAGGCAGCACCAGACATCAAGAGGAAGCTCCAGAGGGTTAAGAGATTAACAAAAAGGAGTCTGACAGACTTAGTGATAATGACAAAGAAGCTGTTTAATAAAAAAGAAAGTGTAGAGGATAAGAAGAGGAGGGCAGAGAACTGAATGAATAAAAGGTAAAAGAGCAGAAGCAACAGACTGGCAATCTGGCCAAGATCCTGCCACATCTGAGTCAGAGGACCATAAGAGATGCCTAAAATAGATGGCTTCCAGAAAAGGAGGTAAAGGGAGCCCTAAGGACCAAGAACAGCCCCCACATTGAAATAAACCAACGTGTGTACTGTAAGAAAGTGGGCTACTGGGTCAGGGAATGTACTAAGAAAAAGAAGCCTATTCAAACCATGGCCTTAAAGATGCCCTGGGTATTCTGACGCATCATTGCCTGCTAAATGTAATAGAAGTGGTAATGGATCAAGGGCACAGACACGAAATTTACAATACCAATATTTGTTTTGTTGGTGGTGGTGATAGTTTCTTTGTTTATTTCTAAGTATCTCCAGAAAATATGCTTTCTTTGATCTGTTTACCTTATAGATAATCAAGTATATTTGAATCAAAATGTGAATATAGGAGGAAAACAAGACAGGCACACACACACACACACACACACACACACACCATAGACACATACATTGGAAAAGGACACTCACAAACATTGGGTATTTGTTCTGTTTTGCAGATTCCACTGTTTCTAATGCACCTCCCATGGCACATACATACTCACTTTCTTTGTGTAGTTCTCAATAAGGGTGGGGTGGCCCAGAGCCCCAACAACCACAACAGACACAATTGATAAATATGTAAGGATCTCTCTGTACTAGCTAGGGCATGGGGACAGACACACAAACACACACAGAAATAAATAAACACAAGTGCACACAGGTTGAAGAGAAACATCATGAAGAAGAAAAAGAGACTTCTGGGTTAACATTGCAATTTATGAACATCAAGACTGGAGAGAAAGACAGGGAGAGCAAGAGAGACTATCAAGTTAATGAAAATGAACATACAACATAACACAACCCCCACCACAGAGTAAAATTAGTTCTGTGAGAAAATTTATAGCTCCAATTGCATACTGAAAGAATTAAGGAAAGAAAGGAAGGAAGGAAAGAAGGAAGGAAGGAAGGAAGGAAGGAAGGAAGGAAGGAAGGAAGGAAGGAAGGAAAGAAGGATAAAAAACAGAAAGGAAGAAAAAATAATTCTCTTCAGTATACAGGTCAAGAATTAGAAAATTTTAAACACATCAAATACAAACTAACTAGACAGCAAGTTATAATATTAATGGCTAAAATAGAAAACACATACGAAAAATCTAATAAAATCAGACATGCCTTGATCATCAAGGTTCTACAGACAGTAAGACTAGAAGGAATATGTCTCTGTAACATAAAAGCCAGACTCTTTTTTGGGCTTGTTTTATTTTGTCTTGCTATAGGGATTCTCTTTGTGTAACCCTGGCAACCCTGGCACTTGCTCTCTATATTGCCTCTGGTACCACCACAGCCACACAAAATTTAAAATCTATTTATCTAATCATTATTTATTTTTCAATATAGTTATGTCTTTTTATCTACATATATGCCTGCATGCCAGAAGAGGAAATCAGAACTATGTAGGACCCACCAAGTTGCTCATGGGAAGAGAACTCAAGCACTCTGAAAGAGCAGCAGACAGGGCTCTTAACCATTGAGCCATTTCTCCATCTCCAAAAGCTAGAATCTTCATTTGCCAACTAAAATTAAAAACAGCACAGATGAAACATAATAACTAATAACTTGAGGTTATCAATAAAAAGGTACATTCTAATAACATAAAGGGTAGATATTTGCCAGGTCTTTTTGTGCTGTTTAAATTTTATTGTAAATAATAAAAGTTGTTGTCTTTTATCCAAAATAAACAAGGTAGTGTAAGAACCCAGATTGGGATTAAAATTTTCTACAACAGAACTATGTTGTTTTTATTTCACAAGAATAGGAGGCTTCTTAGAGTAAATTTGAAACAATACAATAAATAATTTTGAGGGAGGAGGGCAAGGCTTATTTGACATAAAATTTTTCTCTGTGTATAGAAATCAGTGTCCTAGAACTCATGGTGTCTTTCTCTGTCTCCTAGGGATTGAGATTAAAGGTATGTACACCAACAACCAACTTCTTTTTCCTTCTATAACCCCTGGAAGGTTTTTAATGACTTGTTCTGTCAGTTGATTTTATATCGACTTCATCAAGATGGAAGCCACCATGTGGATGGCACCCAATTTGTCTGCTGACCTTAGTGAGATAGAAGCAGTCATGTGTCCTAATTCCAGATCATTTTTGTGTTTTCGTTTACTTGTCTCTAGGGGACCAGAATGAAATTAAACCCAATTTGCATGTGCAGAATTTTGAGGATGCTCCTAAAACCATCCAGAACTTTCATAATACCCTCAGCCATGTTCTTCTTCTTCTTTGGTCTATATTTTAAATGCCAGATGAATTAATTATTTTTACTTGTATTGCTATATTTAGTTAAAATGCATAATAGGAAGCATAATTAAGCATTCCCAAATTCCTTATGAGTGCCAGGCAAACTATAGTTAGTAAACTAGTTAGTTATAAAATTAGATAAAATAAACATAAATATGAATATAATTAATTGTGCAGGAATTCCAAAATATTATCTAGATAGTCATAGTTTCAGATATCTGTCTACCCAGCAACCTCCAAGATAGCACAGAATATGAACAGATACGCTGTCTCAAAAAAGTTAAACAAGTAAGTTAATAAATAGATAAATAGAAAGCTATACAGATGCGAATCATCTTGGTTCACTTATTTAATTGCAGTAGAGTCAGGGGGTTACAATGAATTGGAGGCAACAGCTGTCTAAATACTGGTTCCCACTACCACTCACAGAGATCCTGACTCAAAATAATAATAATAAATAAATAGATGAATAAATAACAGTAAAATAAAAACTATAAACATAAATATAATTTACTTTAAATAAAAAACAAACAAACAAAGAAGGAAGGGATGTCACTGCTGGGGATCTGGTATATGACCTAGGGTCTCTGAAGCTCTGCTGGCCTCCATCTTTTAAATACACCTAAACTAGGTTTTTGAGCCATGCCCATAATCTCAGCTCTAAGAAGGTGAAAAGAGAAGGAACACACACAAACACACACACACACACACACACACACACACACACACACACACACACACACACAACACAAAAGAAGAGGGAAAATATACTGCAGGTTAACACTTCCATTGTTCTGAACTTCAGAACTGGAGGAGATGGGGCAGGGGGAGAGAGAGAGGGGGGGGCTCAGAAATAGATGAAAATGAAAACACAACATCACACAACCCTTATTACACAGTGAAATCAGTCCTATGAGGGCATTTATAGCTTAAAATGCCTACTTTTAGATGGAAGGAAGGAAAGAAGGAAGGAAGGAAGGAAGGAAGGAAGGAAGGAAGGAAGGAAGGAAGGAAGGAAGGGAAGGAAGGAAGGAAGGAAGGAAGGGAAGGAAGGAAGGAAGGAAGGAAGGAAGACAGAAAGACACACATAATTGATAATTGTCTTCAGTACACAGGTAAAGAATTAGAAAATTTTTCAACAAATCAAACAACCAACTAGACAGCAAATAAGAGCAATAACAGCTGAAATAAAAACAAAAAACCTCTGTTAAAAAAAATCCCACATACCTTCATCAGCAAAGTTCTAAAGAAAATAGGACCAGAGGAAATATGTCTCTACAAAGTAAAAGTCAGAACAAACTTGTTTTGTTTTATCTGGAGACAGGATTTCTCATTGTTTAGCCCTGGCAGTCCTGGAACCTGTGCTAGGCTATCCTCAAACTCACAGAGACTGCACTGTATCAGGAAGTCAGGAAGTATCATAACAATTTAGAATATTATTTTTTTAACATATCTGCAATCTCTATCTGCATATATGCCTGCATGCCAAAAGAGAGCACCAGAACCTCGTAGTATCTACTTGACTGCACATTGATCTCACCAAGATGGAACCCACCATGGGGACAACTGCCACTTGCTTGCTGAACTCACCAAGATGGAAGCAGCAATGTAACCTACTTCTCCAGGTCATGGTTTGTTTCTCTGTTTACTTGCCTCTAGAGTACTGTAACTGAATTAAACCCAGTATGCACATGCAAAATTGTGAGGAGGCACCAAAAAGCAGCAAGAAGCCTTATAACATCTTCAGGTGGCTACTGGGAATTGAACTCAAAAACTCTGAAAGAGCTACAGATAGGGCTCTTAATTGCTGACACATCTCTCCAGCCTCTAAAAGCGCAAATCTTTACTGGCAAATTAAAGTTAAAAACTGCCCGAATGAAACATAATGAACAATCTCTTGAGGCTATTGATAAAAACATCAATACTAATAACAGAAAGTAGATATCTACTAGGATTTTTTTTTCTTTTTGCTGTTTAATGCTTGTTGTAAACAATAAAATTGTGTGTCTTTTATCCAATATCTAAATGATGAGGCACGGTAAGAATTTGTATTGAGATTTAAAATGTCTACCACATAACTGTTTGATTTTTGTTTCCCATAATTAGAAGGTTCCTCAGACATGTCTGAAAAATTACGATGGATAATTTTCAGGGGAGGGGGGCAGGGTTTATTTGACACAGAGATTTTGTCTCTGTAGAACTTTCTCTCCTGGAAATCAGTCTGTTTTGCTCTGCCTCCAGTGTACCTAGATTAATGACATGCAATTCCACAGCTAACTTCTTTTATATTTCTATAACCTCTAGAAGGCTTTGGGCTTGTTTGTTTCTTATTCTGTCTTCTGCCATTTGACTGCATATCCACCTCACCAAGATGGAAGCTATCATGTGGATGGCAGCCATCTTGGATGCTTATCTCAACAAGATGAATGCAACCATGTGACCTACATTTCCAGGTCACTCTTGCTTTTTCATGACCTAGCCTCTCGAGAATTAGAACTTAATAAAATCCAGTTTGCATGTGCAGAATGGTGCACAAAAGTAGCCAGATGTCTCAAAGTATCCTCACCATGCTTTTCTTCTTCTTTGTTTAATGCCAAATGAGTCAATCATTTAAATAATTTTGTTATTTTTAATTAAATGCATAATAAAAGATAAGTATAATTAATCATCCTAGTACTCCTTCAATACGCTAGGCAGACTTAGACAGTTTTGAGTTCTATGAGATGGAGTTTCTGTGAATAGCCTTGATAGACAGTCAGACAGACAAACAAATTTGTTTGGTTGTTGGTTTGTTGTTTGTTTCTCTTTTTCTTTCTTTTTTTTCAGGAACTGTGACCTAGTGCCTATTCAAGCACAAATACAGAAATAATCAAAGATCTCTGAAACATAAACCTGGGGTAGGGAATAAGTAGACAATGTATATGCACATGTGGGGACATGGGGTCATGAATCATATTCAACAGCCTTCCATGGATATCTACTTCATCTGAATATAAAGGAGAAATTTAGGAAAGTTGCAGTTGTAGATGCTAGAGAAACTTGGAGAGATCAAGGACCAAAATTTTATACTGTACCAGTAGCTATTTCACTCAAAATGTAGATGGAGATGTTAGGGAATCTTAACTCATGCTTGCCTAATAAAAGAAATGAAAATGGCCATGGATCAGGTGCACAAAAATTTTACAATTCAATATGCTTTTTTGTTGTTGTTCTGTACAATATTTTTTGTTGGTAGTAGACCACAGTTCATGTTCTAAAGCTGAACTATGACTTTGACCATGGGGTTTTTATGCCTTAAATCCACACACATCTGTATCAACTTATTCCAACAATCTGGATATGGGATTTTCTTAGGAACATTTCTTTATTGGATACCCATCCTTGCTCCCATTATTTGGGGTATTCAACTGTGACAGGTGACTTGACTTATCTAACATTTATGTCTTCACTTGCCAATTAGGATGTCAGTTTCTCATGTAAAACTCTCTTTCTGTGAAGGTTGTCACTTCCCAGGGAGGTCTTGGGAACTTACACTTTACTTGATCCCTACTCAAAATGGAAGTTTTATTACAAATATTGGTGCAACTATTGGGAGCCTATCCCTGGTACAACTGCCCGGAAGACCACCCCCCATGTCAGGTACAGGAATGAATCCAAACCATAAGTGAAAATGAGAAGACAAAGACAAAGAAGACAGAAATGAAGTCTGTGCTCTCTCCCTCTAATGAAACCAAAAGTAAAAGAATGTCAGTTGCCAGGGTGAGCAGACAAATAAAGACAAAGAAACAGAAAAGATGGCTGCAGGATGCTCACCCTCCCACCAAGACCAAGCCAGCTCACCGAAGCAGCACTACTAAGAGAAGAGCAAACCAGGTAAAACCCTGAGCACAGTCCTTGCAGCAACAGGCAAAAAAAAAGAGGAAAAGAAAAGAAAAAAGCCCCAAGAAAGGTTCGAAAGTAGCCACAACACTAGGATAATGTAGTCTGCCGAAGATGTTGCCAGTTCTGTGGACTATTCACTGCCCAGCCCTATCTGCCCTTGGAGGTTGGAGGTAAGGTGGCATGGAATCAATGACATGGACTCTCTGGGAGCATGTGAGAACACCTCAGCAAGCTAATCTGAATGCTGCTGCAAGCTCCTTTAATACCCTCCACGCATGCACCATTGTTCCCAAGAAGCATCTCTTCTAAGCAGCAGTTCCTGATTGGCTGGTATTGTCTGTTTCAGCAATACTTGGTTTCTCAGGCAGTGTTCAAGTAGATCCTCCTGCATGGCTTCCAGTGTTTTATATTTATTTAGAGGTGGCCACCACTGTTCCTCCTACAGGGAGTCAGAGGGAGGTCCAGCCTGGTCTAGAGTGAATTCCAGGACTTCACACACACACACACACACACACACACACACACACACACACACACACACACACACACACACACACTTTCTGCAAAAAAAAAAGGAGGGGTCAAGGGGCCAGAGAGAAAGAACAAATGAAACAGACACACACACACACACACACACACACACACACACACACACACACGAGAGAGAGAGAGAGAGAGAGAGAGAGAGAGAGAGAGAGAGAGAGATTTAAGGGTAGATATGGAAGGACTGGATTGAGCTAAACTCTTACTGTTTTCCAAGCCTCATTTAAGAGTAAAATTTGTCTAAGTGTCCCTGAGGATTTCTGGAACACCTAAAAAACAGTTCATTATTTTTTCAACCAGTAAATTCCCTCAGAGGACACATGGCAATTTGAAACAATTTCGACAACATTCCAGACATGTCTCCATGTTAGACTATAGAAAGAAAGATTAGGAAAAGCTGCATGACTGGATGCTACACAAGCATATATTGCCAAGACTGTAATGACTTACTACACCAGTACCTATTTCACTGAAGATATAGATTCAAACATTAAGTATTCCAACCCCATCCTTGTCTGCCAAAAGTAATGGCAGTGACTATGGATGAAGAGCATAAAAAATTTACAAATCCCCATATGTCTTTTTGTTGTTCCTCGTGTGAAGAACATCTCAAGCTAACTTTTCTTCCTCTAAAAAGCTCTTTGCCAACTGAGTTCAAGAAGAAAACAGGCTTTTGGGACAAGCATGTTTCTAGGATGTGTGCCCACACTAAGGGAGGCACATCAGGAAAAGGACAGTAGGGATGGGAAACATGAGAGTCCAGCCTGATGTCCATATCAACTGACCACTTGCTTTGTAAATGTTTTATATATTTTCTCCCTTACTTGCTCTTTCTCTCATCAGATTCCTAGTTGATCTCCCTGTCTCAAGATTGAAAGAACTCAAATTGATGCTGGGTGCTGAGCAGAGAAGCAGCAGTCCTCTAGATAACACTTGTACACTGTCTCCTAGGCTCTAAGCCCCTTGCCTGACTCTTCTGTCTTCTTGGAGTCAGATCAGCATCTCTCTTCTTGCTTACTGCTTCCCTGAACTTCAACATCATATTTTAGGACCTGGCACTTTCCAAGTGAGGAAAAAATGGTATGCAAGGCAAACAGAATGTATGTACTCCTGCCACAGGGGACATCCCAGCTCCTCCCTACACACCACTAGATCTTCCACCTCTTTACTTTTCTCCAAGAGACTGGTCCTCAATTGGGAATCTCCATGAGGCTCCAAATTTCATACCTCATGGCATCTGATGCGTGTTTGACCCTTGGGAAGACCAACAGAAGAAGGCTGGCTAGGCAGAGAATGGCAGCATAAACCTGTGAAGGTAGAGCAGGCAAAGTCATTCCCACCAAGCCCTTTGATTATCATCACAATCTTTCTCTCTCTCTCTCTCTCTCTCTCTCTCTCTCTCTCTCTCTCTCTCTCTCTCTCTCTGTCTGTGTGTGTGTGTGTGTGTCTGTGTCTGTGTCTGTGTATGTTCAACTAAGTAGACAATGGCAGTCCAGTCTTTACCCCTCCTCTATAAGATTTTCAGTACTTCCTTCCCTGTTTCTTCATTTGCTTATTTTATTCCAAGTTAATTATATCTATTTCTTTATTTTTCTCTTCATAACTTTAGTTGAGTTAGGGGCCTTGGTGATTAGTATCTAGATCACAACTGCCTCCAGCTCACAGTGTTTTACCTTCCTCTGCCTCAAAGTAATGAGATTCAAGACTTGCAGTACCACACTTGGCTTCCTTTCATTGTTCTTTTAGTTTCTAGTTTTATTCATGTCTGAGAGAGAAAGAGAGTGAAGGAGAATCCAACACCAGCCCTCCATGGTGTTTCATTGGTTTCATTATCTTTTCCTGAATGTTCTCTTGTTTGGATCCTAATTCACTGTCATGCAGGACAGAAATGACTTTAAGTAATCAATACATCATCCTCTGATTTCTTTGCCCTGTCATGTTATTGTTCTCTGTGTTTGCTGTCCTCTAGATGGCAGGGATGTGAATCCAATTTACATGTGGAGAATTAGAAGGAGGCTTTTTTGATTGAGAGAATACACTTGAAATAAAATGAGAATCCTAACAAGGAAAAAAAGCAAACAAGAGGTGAACAGGAGGCAAGCAGCAGGGAGGTCATGGAGAGGAGGTATACAGGATATGGACAGGAAGTATACAGGAGTTGGAAAAAAGATAGACAGGTGGTGGACAGGAGACAGACAGTAGTTTGACAGGAAATGGGCAAGATTTGTTCAGGAGATTGACAGGAACTGGACAGGAGGTAGATAGGAGCTGGACAAGAGGTGGATAGGAGATGGACCTGAAGTGGACAGGAGGTAGACAGTAGACAGATAAAGATGGAAAGGAGGTGGACAAGAAGTGCACAGAAAGTGGACAGTAGATAGACAGGAAATGGATAGGAGGTGGACAGGAGATGGAAAGGAGGTGAAAAAAAGATGGACCACAGGTCTACAGAACAGAGAGAAGATAGGAACATGATATGGACATGAGGTTGACAAGATAGAAGGTACACAGGAAGTTGGCAGGAGGTGGACAGGAGATGGGTATGAAGTGGACAGGATGTGGACAGGATATGGACAGCAGATCCACAGGAGGAGAGAAGATAGACAGGAAGTGGACAGGAGGACAAAAGGTGGACAGGAAGTGGACAGGATCAAAACAGGAGGTTAAAAGGAGGTGCAAAGAAAATGGACAGGGGATGGGCAGCAGATAGACAGAGGGCAGACAGGAAATGGACTGAACATAGTCATGAGATGGATAGGATATGAACAGGGAGTAAAGAAGGTAGACAGAAAGTCTACAGAAGGTGGGCATGAGGTGGACAGAGATGAACCAGAAGTAGATAGGAGGTAGACAGAAGGTGGACAGAATGTAGAAAGGAGGTAGACACAAAGTAGACAGGAGACAGGCAAGAGACAGAAAGGAGATGGACAGGAGTTGGACAGTATGCAAATATGAAGTAGACAGGAGGTGGGCATAAGGAGGACAGGAGGCAGATAGGAGATGGACAGAATTTTGACAGAAGAAGGCCAGGAGGTGCAGAGAAGATGTATAAGAGATAAACAGGTGTAGATAGGATGTGGACAGGAGGTGTACATGAGGTAAAGAGTAGGTTCTTAGGACTCTGACAGGAGATGGACAGGAGGTGAACCAAAGGTGGTTAGGAGACTGATGGAAGGTGGACAGGAGTTGGACAGGTCTTGGACAGGAGATGGATATGAGGTGGACAGGATTTTAACAACTTGACAGTAGGTAGACAGGAGGCAGGCAGTAGACAGACAGATGATAAACAGGAGGCAGACATGAGGTGGATAGTAAGTTGAGAGCAGATGAACAGAAGGTGGTCAGGAGTTGTAGAGGTATTGGACAGGAGATGATTAGGATGTGAAACAGGAGACAAAGAGGAGATGGACAGGAGGTGAACAGGAGATAGATGTGAGGTAGGCAGGAGGTGCAGAGGAGATGAACAGGACACAGATAGTACGTGGAGAGGTCAACAAAAGTTGGGCAGTAGGTGAACAGACAGGAGATGGACAGGAGGTATACAGGATTTGAACAGAAGATGGATAGTGATCAGAAGGAGATAGAGAGGAGATAGACAGGATGCAGACAAGAGGTAAGTAGGAGGTGAATAGATAGACATGAAATGGACAGGATGTAAACAAGAGCAAACAGTAGATAGACATGAGGTGGACAGGAAGTGGATATGAGGTGGAGAGGAGATGGACAAAAGGTAGACAGGAGGCAAACAGGATCTGAACAATATGTGGACAGAAGGTGGACAGGAGGTAGACAGGATGTGAACCAGAAGTGGACAGGATGTAGACAGGAGGTAGTTAGGATATGGACATAAAAGAAATATGGATATGGTTCATAAAAGAAATTGGAGACAGGCAGCAGGTAAACATGAGATGGAAAGGATTGGACAGGAGGTAGATAGCAAATGAATTGGAAGTAGATAGGAGGTGGGCATGACATGAACAGATCTACATAAGGTGGACTGGAGGTGGACAGGATGCAGATGGGTTATCGTCAGGAAATGGACAAGATTTGGACAGTAGCTGGACAAGGGGCATACAGGAAGATGACAGGAATCAGATGATGGAAGGAAATGGACAGGGGGTAGACAGGAGTCAGAGAGGAGATAGAAAATAGGTGGACAGGAGGTAGACAAGAGGTGGACACAAGATGTACCAGATGTGGACAGGAGGCAGACAGTTGCTGGGCAGGAGATGGGAGTATATATATGTGTGCCCTGGAAACATATCTGTCTGCTTCTGACTTTTGAGTGCTTGGATTAAACCTGTGCCACCATGCTTGGTTAATATTCTCATCTTTTATGATTTAAGGTTCTAGCTTTTGCCAGGCACTGGTGGTGGTGGTGGTCTTTATACTCGTGGCAGATGAAAGTGAAACTCTGTGAGTTCAAGGCTAGATTGTCTACAGAGAAAACTCCAGGTCTGACAGGGCTACACAAAAAGAAACCCTATCTAGATACATAGCAAAGTAAAGAAAAATAATTCTGGCTTCTTTCTTTATAGACATATCATCTGTAGTCCTATTGTCTTTAGAGCTTTGATCGTGAAATCATGTGAGCTTTTCTTAATGAAGCATGTGAGTTTTATAACCTGGCTTTGACTGTTTTGTTTTCTTAAGGTAGGCAATTTGAGCTATAAATTTCAGCAGTACACATACACTGGGGTACTATCACAGTACACAAAACAAAGCAAATTCTGGTGGTCTTTGGGTGTTTGGATAGGAAGAGAAGAAACTTGGGTGGCAATTTCAGTCTTTCTTGTCTCTCTCTTCTTCACATGGTTATTGAAATATTTTGAACTGTGATCTAGAATGCGTCTGGATCAAAGCTTCATAGTCAACACATCCCCTCCATAAGCAAGGACACAGAAAGACAGGCAAGTAGAAGACAGACAGACACACACACACACACACACACACACACACACACACACAGAGACAAAGACAGAGACAGAGAGAGACAGAGACAGAAAGAGAGACAGAGACAGAGAGACAGAGAGAGACAGAGAAAGAGAGACAGCCAGAGAGAGACAGAGAAAGAGAGAAAGACAGAGACAGAAGCAGAGAGATCTGAAAATTAACCTAACTACACAATAAAATAACAGAAGAAGAAATAAAAAAACAAAATATCTTTCTGGAATCAAGAAATAAATGGAAGACAACCTGGGTATGGTGATGCACTCTCATCGTTGTGGAGGCAGAGGCAGGCAGATCTCTGAATTCAAAATCTGCCTGGCAGATCGAACCCTTTTCCAAGAAAGCTTCTTTCACATAAATAAAATCTAAGCAATTAAGGAACATACATACATACATACATACATACATACACACACACACACACACACACACACACACACACACACACACACAAATCCCCACGAGTTGGATGCAACCTACATACTCCATCTCAATCACTTGCCTGCACTGTCATGTATACATACATTCTGGTGCTTGCTCTCACACCAATGCACACACACAGACAGATAGATATGCACATAGGCTTTCCCATGCACACACACACTCACACAAACACACATATAAGCACACTCACAGGCTGAAGAGATGGCTCAATGGTTAAGAGCACTGACTGCTCTTCCAAAGGTCCTGAATTCAATTTCCAGCACCCACACGGTGGCTCATAACAATCTGTAATGAGGTCCGATGCCTTCTTCTGGTGTCTCTGAAGACAGTGATAGTGTATTCATATACATAAAATAAATCTTAAATATACACACACAGAGACAAATTAAACTTACAAGAAATCAAAAGTGAATAAACTCTCGGGGGTCAACATTCTGCTACCATTCTGGTTTATGTTACATGTTTGGTTGTATCAACTGAGATGGCAGTGAAGACACACAGTTCCTTCCATCTCGGTGGGGCCCCAGAGATGATGATTGCCATTGACATGGTGGCTTTCATCCTGGTGAGGTCAAAGTACTATAAATTCACAGAATGAGAAATTTTAAAAAAGCACAAAAATTTCCTAGGATGAAAGAAAAAAGGAAGGAAGGAAGGAAGGAAGGAAGGAAGGAAGGAAGGAAGGAAGGAAGGAAGGAAGGAAGGCAGGCAGACAGGCAGGTGTCATAGTGATGCATGCCTTTAATATCAGCACTGGGGAGGCTGGGGCAAAGGCTGGACTTCGGAAGCCAGCCAGGTATTTCTAGTGTGTTTTGACTCCATGTAAAGAGACTTTGAATGTAATAATTAAATGAATACAGGAAAACATATCCATCCATTCATGCATGTTGGCTGCTAAAGCCTAAAGAAAAGATTAAGCTCTAGATGGGATATTAAGGCCTACATAAAGTGTTAAATCTTAAGGAAGATTATTTAAAGGCTAGGTAATATTTACCTAGCTAGTCTGCCATTTTATGCTGTTACAAATATTATAAGAAAACTTTCTCATATGTTGTTTCTGCTGTTACTCAGAAACATTCTCATGTGCAAGTTGATTCCACATTCTGTTAAGTTCTGTGCCCTTGGAAACCAATCATGGTAGAAGTCAGTCAAACTGATTTGTTTTGTAGTTACCCACAATCACCTTTTACCAGAACTGACCACCTAGCAGCATTTCCTGCACTCCTGTATAAACTTTAGGGTATTTATTTTTATAAGCTGCCCTGGGGATGGATCCCAACATAACAGAGACACCTGCACCAATATTTGTAATAAAACTTCCATTTTGAGTAGGATTCAAGTAAAGTATAAGTTCCCAAGACCTCCCTGGAAACTGAAATCCAGGTTGGCAAGTTAAAACATGAAAGTTAGATAAGGCAAGTCCCTGCCACAGTTGAATATTCCAATTAATGGGAACAGGATGAGTGTCCAATAAAGACATTTTCCAAAGGATATCCCCTTTCTCTAATAAAGACTGTTGGAATAAATTGATACAGATGCTTGTGGATTTTCGGCATTAAAAACCCTGTGATATCTTATCTCAAAGTCACAGTTCAACTTCATAACATGGATTGTGGCTCTGATTGAACAGTCCTGGGTGTATGCATTCATGAAACCCACCCTAGCCTACATGCCTGATGAACATATTTTATTCGTGTGTGTGTGTGTGTGTGTGTGTGACACACACACACACACACACACACACACACACACACACATATCCCAGGGCTCTGAATTTCTGAGGCCAAGAGGATTCTGTAGCCCAGGCTTCCAAGCCAAGGGGGCCTAGCCCAGCCTCAGTGGAGCTTTGAACATTTGTTATTTTTTTTCTCCAGGAACCCATTGGAAAGGGTTCTGGATTCCTTAGGCTCAGAGAATGCTGCTACTCCCGAGTTCTTGCATGGCCCTCTCTATCTGGGTCTACTCAAGATTATTATGTTGACCAATTGTTCTTATAATGTCTTGTTCGCTTATTCATGGGGACATTTTTGGTACACTGAATTGGGCATGAATTCTGGGTGTTAAGTGTTGTCTGTGAGTTCCCTCTTGATAGCTGTAACTGTTTTGATCTTTGCAATCTTTCTATATTGTACCTGGAGATATATGCTGACCAGCTGTCCTATGATTGGTCACATTAAAGGACAGGATCCTTCAAAGCTGTTGGATTCTTTGGCCATCCATTTTCTGCCCTTGGGTCCTTTTGGTTCCTGAAGCTATACCTGTGCAAGACTCCAGCTTCCGGTACTTGATTTCCTGAGTGTGCTCTGGGGGTGACTTGTGATTACTGGGCAGTATGTGTTGTTTGTTTGTTAGGTTTTTCTGCTTTCTCCATGGTCATTGTCACCTGTACTGGACACAATGGTGGAGCCACAGCTGTGGAGACCACCTATTTTGTGCTGGTGTTTCCTGATGCATCTCTACTACAAGCTTGAGGTGTTTGTTTGTTTGTTTGTTTGTTTTGGCCTTGTTTTCTCTCTCTCTCTCTCTCTCTCTCTCTCTCTCACACACACACACACACACACACACACATTGGATATGTGCTCTACTGTACTGATTCCAGTGTATCTATTGCTCCTTTATCTGAAACATAAACACACCTCTGTTTGTTTGGTTATTTTTTTTCAGGAAGTGTAATGTACTGCCTACAGAAACCAAGACACTAGTAATAAATATGTAAAGATCTCTGAAACACAAACCAGATGTGGGTACTAAGTATGCTATGGGAACATACAAGTTGGGGAGAAAGGCATGAAACAATTTCAAGACCCTTCCATGCATCTGTCCTTTGATTATGTATGGGTGATTGAGGAAAACTTCATCATTGGATGCTACAGAAGCTTGAAAAGTCAAGGGCCAGAATACACCAATATTTATTTTGCTGAATATAAAGATATTGATAATAGAGTTTCTGACCTAAACCTTGCCTTCTAAATGCAATGGCTGTGGCCATGGATTAGGAGCATCTGAAATTTATAAATCCTGTATTTTTTTTACATTGTTGTTGTTCCTCTATGCTGCTAGCTAGCCTTCCTTCCTCTAATAAGCTCTCTGTCTTTAAGGATGCTAAATCCCCTATCTAGACTGAGTTCACAGTTGAAAACAGGCTTTTGGGAGAAGCATGTTCCTGGCTGCGTGTACCCATGTTGAGAGAGACACAAGAGGAAAGGTACAGTAGGAACAGGAGATGTGGGGTTCTATGCCACTTGTATATCTAAATGATTGCTTTGTTTTTCTAAATGTTTTCTATTCTCTCTCTCTCTCTCTCTCTCTCTCTCTCTCTCTCTCTCTCTCTCTCTCATTAAATTTCAGATGCTTGGTTGTCCTGTCTCAATTTCAATTTTTAGATCCTGGATATATTATTCAATTCCTTCACCTGTTTGGTTGTGTTTTCTTGTAATTCTTTAAGGAATTTTTGTGTTTCTGCTTTAAGGGCTTCTACTTGATTCCTTGTGTTGTCCTGTATTCCTTTAAGGAAGTTATTTATGTTCTTAAAATCCTCTATCATCATCATGAGTTGTGGTTTTAAATCCAAATCTTCCTTTTCTTGTGTGTTGGGGATAGCCAGTATTTGCTTTGGTGGGAGAACTGGGTTCTGATGCTACCAAGTAGTCCTGGTTTCCATAGCTTAGGTTCTTACACTTCTCTCTTGCCATCTGATTATCTCTGGTGTTTTTGGTCTTGCTGTCTCTCACTGGAGCTTGTCCCTCCTGTGGGCCTGTGAGTCTGTGAGTCTATGATCTTAGGGGTGAGTGCACTCCTGGGACACCAGCTCTCTCTGGGCAGGTTTTGGGTCTGGATGGCTGTGGGACAGCCTTAGCTTTGGGTGCAGATAGAGACCAGAAGAGCCCTATCCTAGGCTGCCTTGCAGTTCTCACTTGATGGGAGGCTTTCTTGCACCCATCTTGCATGATTTAGACCTCAAAAAAGTTCCATTTTTTCTATTGATCCCAAGAAGAATAGAGGAAGTAAGGAAGGAAGGAAAGAAAGAAAGAATGAATGAATGAATGAATGAATGAATGAAAGAAAGAAAGAAAGAAGAGTGGATAGATAATTTTTAATTGTAATATCATCCCTCAATTAGAGCTGTTCTGGAATTAGAGGGAAAATCTCTTTAAAGTGTTTTGGGATTAAAGATCTGTACCAACACTACCAGCTGAATTTCTCAAGAAAAGAGTTAAAAGAAGAAAAGAAAAATATTTTCTATGTACAGAGTCAATCCTAATTCGTTATTGTGTCCCCTTTGTGTGGTTTGGATTCAACTTTGCTTTATTAAGGAAGTTTTGCAGAGCACTGTCTTCAAAAAGTACCCAACAGCCTCTTTGTGTACAGGCATTTGTTGCCTAGGTCCTGTAACAAGTCTGATCCTACCACAGGGATCATATAACCCCGTACTCCATACAACAGGCCTAATCCCTAACACAGTAGTCATCTCTAATTGACAACCACAGAAGAAGGGAATATTGTTTTTCTCCAGTGGCATCTCAAGTATGTATATGATGGTTTATGTATGATTTTTCAAGAATGTTTTCATTAATCAAGAATGAAAGTCAGAGGTTTGAATGGTGTTAACTGCTGATGTGGAGGCATTATTCCCATGACCCATTGGCCAACTTCTGGGAAACCAGTCTTTGGGTTGGTGGGGTTAAGGGGAGGCTGGTTACAAATCTGACACATAAAGGAATTGAAGAAAGAGTACCACAAGGAGTGGCGCCTGCTGATTAATTTGCCTCAATTGGGAAACGTCACCCGGCTAGCACATGGACAGTATTGACAGATTGATAGCTCTTTCTTGATTCTGTAAGTGGTGATGCATGGCCATTCTTAGTTGGTGGAGAGATTTGTCTATTTAATTCCAATAATGAATGAGACTCTGGCATGTTAACTAGTTATGTGACCCTATCTTCTTAACGGGACAAATGGCATTCAGCCACCCAAGATTATGCAACAACAGGTCTGTGATGCCCTTAGATGTTCAGGACTGCATGGGTGCTGCACGGGCTCAGTATGTGCCTATCCTATGTTGGCAGACACCATAACTCATTAAACCCTATTGTGATGGGTATTAAGGATTGGGATTTTTCCCCATGAGTGAGAAATTTCAAGTAAGTATGGATCAAAAGCTTGCCTTAAATCCCTGCCCTTTATTCATGTTGCCTATCGGATGGTTTAGTGAAGCACGGGGATAGGCCCTGCCATGGTCAGCCCACTGCCCTGGCAGAGTGCTGAGTATACAGACAAACTGGGCTACCTAGAGGAAGAAAAATTGACAAGGTTTCCACAGGTGAACCTGCAAAAGGATCCAAAAAAGAAAAAAAAAATGCAGCAATGACAGTGCATATCACCTATCTACCATCACCATATTCCGTGGTCTCACTTCTCTCCCCTGGAGGTTTACCCCAGGCTTGTCATGTATCTGTTGGCATTCCATGGGAAAAGAGGCCCAGTCTATTCCATTCATGGACCCATATCAGCCCACCAGCACTGGTGACACATGGTGTGTCTGGCACCCAAGCACAGTGGGTCACATAACTAGTTAACATGCCAGAGTCTCAGTCATTATTGGAATTAGACAGACAAGTCTCTCCACCAACTAAGAATGGCCATGCATCACCACTTACAGAATCAAAAAAGAGCTATCAATCTGTCAATACTGTCCATGTGCTAGCCAGGTGACGTTTCCCAATTGAGGCAAATTAAGCAGCAGGCGCCACTCCTTGTGGTACTCTTTCTTCAATTCCTTTATGTGTCAGATTTGTAACCAGCCTCCCCTTAACCCCACCAACCAGACTGGTTCCTATCCAGTTTCTCCAGTTCCCACCTGGGGGTAGGGGTGGGCATATCATCCTACGTGGTGGTCTGGGTGCACTAGTAACTTTCCCAGCACCCCACCACCTCCCGCCTATGGAGCCAGAGCAGGTATACTGTGTATTGGTGCAATGGATTATCAAGTCTACCTTTCCTCAGTCTGATTCTGAACTTGTGTGTCCACCCCATACCTGTCTGGGTACCTAGCTATCGTATTCCAGCTCAGAGGTGTAAACTCCCCTGGGGAGTTGCCCTTTCACCCCTGGAATCAGGTGGCAGTCTGGCCAATAGGGAGTTTATTGAGACACCTTTTTTGGCCACTCCTGAGGCTGAGGTCAGGGGTGGGATTTCCCTCTTAGTGTCTATCAGATTCACCCATACATCCAGTTCGCTTGCTTCTATAGGCTGCCAGTGAGGGATATGGAATAACGTGTTGTTCAAGTCCTGTCTAATTTGCTTCTCCTGACTTGTTTTCCTTCTTGTTTATTCTCACTGGGCGGTCAAAGGCAAACCCCTGTATCTATCCTCTCTGGACGGGGAGGCGCGACAGAGAACTGTGTGGTCAACAGCACAGGAGTTACGATTTCGGGGAGGGAGCCGTGGGGAGGGGTTGGGGGGTGTCGTGCTTGCCCTAGTCTTGGTCACACACCTTAAAGACCAATAAAATTCTTAGCGGTGGAACACTCATGTGTGACTAGAGAATTAATGTTAATTGGCCCTTCCCGGCTTCATTCCATGCCTCTGCTCCTATCTGTCCAACCTAGTCTGCAAGTGCCTTGCCCCTACTTTCTCAGATGCCCCCGCCTTCCCTGCCCATGCTTTTTGGGAACCTATTACACCTTGTTGGTGCATGGGGAGGAGTAAGGCCATGTCCTGGGTGAAGTTCAGTGAAGATTAGAAGGCATTGTGGGCTGCGGCCTGCGTGGGGAGCGGCACTGAAAGCAGGTTGGTTGCCTAGGGAAGCATTGGGAAGGAGGGCTACCCACAGGTGCTGTGGTCATTACCTCTGCTGCACCAACCCCAGCATGCAAGAAGAAGAAAGAGCAGAACAAAACCGCAGCTTGCACGATGGCTGGCTGCGCTGAACGAAGTCATGGTGGTCACCCCTAGACTTTCGGGCTCTTAGAGGTTAAACTTGCTGCCCCATTCTTTTCTCTTCCTTAGTTCGTGTCAATTTCCCGCAATGTCCGGCCTCTCTCCCAGGAGCATTGTCATGTTTCCTGCACCTACGAGCTTGGCCAGGCTTGTGCCATTAGCCAGGGCTCTGTGGGCCATTCTTGTGGATTTCTCCTTCTCCTGGGAAGGTTCTCTGCTGTGACACTGGCGGTCTCTGTCCACTGATGCGCGAGTTCCCCAGGCGATCAGGGAACACTGTATGCCTCTCCCTAAAATCATGCGGTGTGTGCGTGTCCCATGCCCGGACTCCCAGGCTGCCGTATAGGTGAATGGTGGAACAAAATCTCCTGTCTGCGGCCCTGCCCTAGAAACAGGTTACCGGCTTGTCGTAACAGGTTTCTGTCACCATCTTGCTTCTTTCCCTCATGAAAGACAGGTCCTCCCCTTTTTGTTCTCACTCTTGCTCTCTCAAGGTATGGCTTGCCATTCTGGAACCATGACCCCAAGATCAGAATTGGCAATGTAATTAATTTAAGATATGAATCAGCAGACAAACCAACCAGGATTCCAATGTGAATCCTTGCAAATGCATTAGGCGGGGGAGGAGGGAGGAGGGCGTTCCTTCTGACCAAGTCAAGCCCATGTACAGTGTGAGTGTGATAGCAGCCACCCTCCGCAGCTCACCCGAACTCTTCCAACTTGTGTCTTCTCAAAGTTGGGTTGCTTGAGAATGCAGGCCAAAGTGGGTCTTAAACTGCATCTAAGGCTAAGTACCATCACTAAACCAATAGTCAACAAGTACCATAGGAGAAAGTTGGAAAGAACTTTGAAGATAGAGTTCAAGAGGGCATTAAAACAATGAGAGGTAAATGGGTGAGGTCTGAGCAGTCCACACTGGCAGCACAAATCTGGTCTTGCTGGTCATCTCAGTGGCTCCTGTCTGCCTGCACTTCCTTGCTTCATCCATCTTATCTAATTGGGTGGCTGTATATGTATGAGCCACATGTGGGGCAGGCTCTGAATGGGTGTTCCTTCTGCCTCTGTTCTAAACTTTGCCTCCCTATTCCCTGCCAAGGGTATTCTTGTTCCCCTTTTAAAGAAGGAGTGAAGCATTTGCATTTTGCAGTTCACCTCTTAAATACAATGCCTAATTGGACTAATATATTGAAAATTAGTAACACAGAATGTAATAGAATTCCAATCACAACTTAACTACAGCTGTTATTGCACACTCAAATATTTTTGACCTAACTAAGGTGCAGATTGCTTTAAGGGATTTATTTCTGTCTGCAGCCTCCCATAGATGTCTACCAGAAGAATTCATAATTCATGAGAATCTTCCTGTCATTGTTCTGCAAAATGTTTAGTTTGCAAAGAAGAGTGAAAAGCAACACCAGCTACCAAGGCTGGAATTTTAACCTAGAACCTTGATTTTCCACAAGAATCACCTGTAAGTAATACAAATATTGAGACAAACGGAAGACGTGCAAGAAAGAATTCTGGAAGATATTTGTGAGTATCTATCCTTGAAAACTGGGAAGCTTTATGCTAATGTGTAGTTTGAAGGAGTAAGTGCATTTTAACTCAATATTATAAATCAGTCTATGACTTTGTAATTGTTAATAGGAAACAGCCAGACATATGTTGTGATTTATTAAATATGTCTTCATAATTAAGATGAATAGCTGGTGCAAGAGCATTTCCCTGCTTGCTGTCTTGGTCTCAGAAAAAGTTCACTGAGAAGTAAGTTCATAAAACTTGCATGGATTACATTGGATGTGAAATGCTGGTTCTTTTTCTAGTTGAAAAATGTATTTTCTTTTCTGGTGGAGAAAAATATTTTAAAATTCTAAATACCAGGATGGACTGCAGATGCTTATTTGTCAATTTAATGAGACTAACAAACTCCCTGAAAAAAAAACTTTACTATTCCCTTGTTTTTTTCAGGATGAAAAATATGGAGACCCAAATCAATGATTAGGAAAGCTTCATTAAGGGCTGGAGAGGTGGTTCAGCACCTGAGTGCTTACTACTCTGACAGGGGACCTGAGTTTCTTGTGCTCGCAGGAAATCCCACAACAACCACCATCTCTGATAACAAAGTATCTGATGATGTCTGACCCTGTGTTCTCTTACATATGACTTAAACAAACGCACACAGGGTTATACATGTACACATAAAAATGTTTCATTAATATAATGTCATCATAAAGAATAATAAGTCTAAAGGGAAGGGGACCCAGCATAGGTCAGATTTCATGAATATGTTCTTGTCTTGGGGTCAGAGATAGGAGAAGAGAGTGTGGGAGAGGTAGCTCCAGACATTGATTGAACACGAGTTCTTGAATAATTATGTTAAAGAATATCAACACCTGGCAAATCAAATGCTAGTACAGAGAATTCACTACTTTCTAAATAAATAAAAAAGCCTTTTAAATGATCTAAATGAGGGTAAATAAAATGCTCAAATGTTTACGGGGGTGGGGAGATACCAGGGAGAAGAAAAGGGGAGATAGAGGAAGGGACTACGTAATGGGGGACTGAGAGGTGGGGCACTGATTGAGGTGTAACAAAAACAAGCAAACAAACAAATTAACAAAGTACTAGCAATCAGGTCTTCTTTTAAAAGCATACCAAATAAGCCCATTATCAGCACCTTGAAAAGCATCCCTGCTTTTCAAACACTTGATAACATGGGGCCCAGGACCTTCAGGCCTCCTCAAAAAAATCTGTTTGACTCTCTGTCTATATCATCTCTGTCTATCTTTCTATCTGTCTTTCTATTTACCATCATCTCTCTATAGATACATGATAGATATGTGTGTGTTTGTGTGTGTGTGTGTGTGTGTGTCTGAACCTGCACACACGTGAGCATCTGTGAGTAAAAGCATGTACACACTAAGGCACGCATGTGAAATTCAGAGAACAACATTTTGATTCAGGGAATCTTATTTGATCTAGTCTATATCATGCTTGTTAGTTTGCACAAGTCTGGTACTTCTCCTGTCTGAACCATTTTGCTGAAAGAGCACTAGGATTACAGACATACACTAGTACATCAGAATATATGTGGATCCTTATGTATATGTGGCAAATTTTATCCACTGATTCATCTCTAAAATCCTAACTATATACTTAAACTAGCATATACATATTAGGTTCCAATATATAATTTTCAAGCAAAACTTGTTTTCCTTGATCCTCCTCCCCTTATCTCATCTCCCTGCTTCTCTTTAATCCTTCATACCTTCTACTTACCATCTTGATATAACATGAATTCTTCTGTTTCTCCTTCTTCAACACCTCTGCCCACACATCCGTTTGTATAATACCCATGCATGCCCCTCTCCCTTATCAATAAATAGGTGCAAATTAAATCTGGAAAGTGATCTGCATGCTCATCAAGATTTGCCTGGATGGCCACATCTAGTATCAGCACATGCTACAGAATTCAGAGAAAAGTTTTTCCTTGCAATCCTAGCAGACATTTTTGTAAAATAGAATGATACATGCTGGGAAGGGTCATGCTTATAGTTCCAGAAACACTTTTCTTGGTAAGTCAATCCAATCAGGTTTTAATTCCCTCAATTTTAAAATAATCTGTTTAATGTGTATGCAAATGTTTGAACTATGTGTTTCAATATGTGCATTATATGCATGCAGGAGCCCATGGAAATCAGAAGAGGAACCACAATCTCCTGGAACTGGAATTACAAGCAGTGTGAGTCACCCTATGTTGCAGGGAAGCAAATCTGGGTGGTCTGGCAGAGCAACAAGCATTCAGAACTGTTGGGGCATCTCTCCTGACCTAAAGCTCATTTTTATAATCATGCAACATATGATCAGTGCATTCCCACATTGAAACAATTCTGTTGTTGATCTAAGTAATAAACCCCTATAGCTTTTGGAAGGACAGCCTCATATATACTGTTATGGACCAACCATCCAAATATATATATGTATAAATATATATGTCAGATGTTAGAAAATACAGAAGTGTTGCAAAACATTAGATTTCTTTTAAATAAGTTTTGTCCTATTTACAAACTTGCTTCAATGCTACAGTACCATCAGATAAAAATCCACAAAATATTTTGGACTTTTTAAAATTTAAATATCTCACATCTGAGTTAAAAGAAAAAGCAAGTCCATTGAATGGGTTTATTGTCCCTTAGGCTCCAACTCAGTATTTAAGACACCATCTTGATTGAGGATGTTAACAGGAGATAGACTAGTGATAGTTAGAATATTGGTGATTCATACATATGGGTGGAAGTATTTCAGTGTGTGTCTGTGTGTGTGTGTGTGTGTGTGTGTAAAGAGAGAGAGAGAGAGAGAGACAGAGACAGAGACAGAGACAGAGACAGAGAGAGAGAGAGAGGTGTTTTTATAGGCAGCTCCTTCACTTTGGTGGGGAAATACATTGGAAAAGAAAGATAAAGGTTTAGTTCTCTGTGAGAATATACTTAAATGGTATTATTTTCTACTCTATTCTGCTTGAGAACAGAGAGAGCTGTTCTGGGAATTGTGAAGCATTTCTCAAAGGTGTGAAATGAACAGATGTTTCCCCTTCCCTCAGACTTACAAAGCATTCTTCACCTCTTCGAATACACTCTCTGCACTGCCCTATGGAATTTATTCTCTGTTTAAAGCTCTTTTGAAGCAGGAGGATTGCAATGTCTCACACAAAATTATTACTCATCTTAACCACTCACTTCATTGCTTTCCTAAGGAAAGCAAATAGTAATAGAATTGGTCAGGTTCCAGGATAGTTTGAGAGTGATTTAATAGTGGATTGATTACTGCAAATTAAGGTTTTCCATATGATCATGAGATACAGTATTGAAACTAAAAATTAACCAAAAGAAAAACCCTTTGTACATCTATTTGTGTGTGTGGACATGTATGGTGTCTGAATGCACATGTGTGTTCATATATGGGATTGCAGGTATCCCTGTGCTATAGCACACATGTGGTGGTCAGACCACAGCAACATTGGTGCATAGAGTTGGCTCTTGCTTTCCACCTTGTTTGAGAGAGTGTCCCATGTTCACTGCTATATTTTCCAGGTTAACAGGCTCACAAATTAGCTTGCAGAGAATGTCCTGGCAAACCCTCCTATCTCTCTGTAGGAGCACTGGGACTTCAGGTGAGCACAACCATGTCTGATTTTACAAGGGTTCTAAGACCCAAAGTCAGGACCTCCCATATGTGTGTCAGCACTTAATGTACAAAGCCTTCTTCCCAGCCCCTCAGGGCCAATCAAAACTTTTAAGTTCCAGTACTAAAATTGATTGAACTAAAGCAAAGCCTAAACCTCCAACATTTCTCTGAGGGTTCCCCTAGCCTCTATATAAATAGATCCTTCTTTACAGTAAGATAATAACACAATAATAATTTTGTTGTTGTTGCTCCTAGATTACTCACCCTGATCCTCTTTCTCATCTGTTACTCCATCTCAGGGAACAATTTCCAGCTCCTTGTTTAAAAAAAAAAAAAGGCTATTAACAGCAAAACCACTGAACTGAGAATGGGACCCCCATTGAAGGAATCAGAGAAAACTGAAGAGCTTGAAGGGCTTGAGACCCCATATGAACAACAATGCCAACCAACCAGATCTTCCAGGGACTAAGCCACTACCCAAAGACTATACATGGACTGACCCTGGGCTCCAACTGCATAGGTAGCAATGAATAATCTAGTAAGAGCAGCAGTGGAAGGGGAAACCCTTGGTCCCACCAAGCCTGAACCCCCAGTGAATGTGATTGTTGGGTGAGGGTGGTAATGGGGGTAGGCTGGGGAGGGGAACCATATAGGAGAGGGGAAGGGGTTAGGGGGATGTTGGCCCGGAAACTGGGAAAGGGAATAACAATCGAAATGTAATTAAGAAATACTCAATTTAATAAAGATAAAAAATTACAAATAAAAAAAGGCTATTAGGGATGAATGGGGGATTTGTTTCTTTCTGTTTGGGAATTTGTTTTTTAGTTGTCACTGTTAGGTGATGACTACTTTATTATATCTTTGCAATATCAAATAGTATGTTTTCACTGTCCTCCACCTTACTCGATTCTGCTACAGAAATGTGGGCAGAAAGACTTAGTAAAAGCCAGTGGTGAATTATTTTGGAATTCTTTGGAAAACTTTCCTCTCAGAATCAGACTGGGATTCTATCCTGCTTGACCCAAAAGCCACAGACTGTACACAGACAAGAATAGCATCATATGGATTTTGATAACTTAATGGTCCAACTGTCCCCTTTCTTGGTACTGATTCTGGTGAGAAGGTAGTATATGTGATTTCATTCCCCACACCCCCTCTCTCTACTATTCTCACATATCTCCTTCCCTCTTAATGTGACTTTCAGCATATGCATGAATTCATTCCCTGATAAAATGTACATCTGACTAATAGGTTTGTAACTAGAAACTCTGCATTTCTTTTTTTTTTTTTTTTGAGTTTATAAAAAACTTTTAAAATATATATCTTTTTTATTATTATTAACTTGAGTATTTCTTAACATTTCAATGTTATTCCTTTCCCGGTGATGGTGATGTAGAGGTGGCTGATATGGAAACCACACAGGGGCACCCATGAGCAGCAATGCTTCATCAGCCTGGCTTGCTGGTATGCAAAGCCCTCTTCCAGAGTAACACAGATTTCCCACCAAAGTTTTTTCAGCTTCTACCCCCTCAAGCTTGTGTGTGTGTGTGTGTGTGTGTGTGTGTGTGTGTGTGTGTGTGTGTGTAATGAGGCAGAACACAAAGTGTCTCCTTGTGAAAATACCATATTAGTTTCCTCAACTATGTTACCACCATGCCTACCAAAATCCCACTTAAATGTCTGGACCTAAAACTATACTAGCAAAGGTTTTGCTCTCTAAGGGATGCTAACTTAGGGCCAGAATGTTGTCACTGCCACTTTTAGTCTTCATTCTTTTTTGATTTATATTTAAGTATCCTATATTTAAGTATCTAGTCTTCATGGAAGAGATTTTCAGTGAGGTTGCTGATACCCTCCCTGCAGGGAATAATGAGATTTCTCTGAAGTAATGATATCTGAATTAAAGTAATGTTAACACCAAGGCAAAGCAAGTAAAGCCACAGGAGCATGTTAGGCTGTTTAAGAAGGCAGAAAAGCAGGCAGGGCAATAGATGAGTACTCTCCATGAGCTGAATATAACCCCAGCTGTCACATTTATGATCTATTACCTGATCAGTTGCTTTTCTGAATTATACTCCTGCATGAGATGGTTTTCACGTGCAACTACTAAACAACTGCTTTGTGTTAGGGACCACAAAATGTATTATGGGAACAATAATCCTAGTAAACTCTTGAAGGCTGAAGCAAGATGGTAAGAAATACAGGGTCATTCTTTGATGCATAATGAAATTCAATTGCATAATGGGATACATGAGATCTGGGTTGGGTCACATAGCCAGGAACACCAAAGGATTTTAGGTGACTAAGTGTCATTCCATTTCAGTCCTGCATAGTGAGAATTGCCCAGAAGGAGACTAGAGGACTTGTCCTTGAAGATTCTCAGCCTGGAGAGTCTGGGGTAATGTACTGCCTAGAACAAGTATCTTTTCAAAGATCTTTGGTGGTTGTATACTGGCTATGGGTCTTTATGATACATTTGTGTGTTCTGAATATTTTTCTTAGTGGAATTATAGGTTGAAGTTTAACCTGGTATCCCAGTTTGCTACGATAAACACCATGGCAAAAAGCAACCTGGGGAGAAAAGGGTTTATTTAGTTTATAGGTTACAGTCTATAATAGGGGGATCCAAGGAATGAATTCAAGGCAGTAACTTGAAAGCAGAAACTGAAACAGAGATCATGGAGGGATGCTGCTTACTGAATTGCTCCTCATGGTTTGCTCATCTTGCTTTCTTATAGCATCTAGGACTGCCAGCCCAGGAATGGAATCACTCATGGTCGGCTAGGTACTTATATATAAATAATTAATCACAACACACTCATAGCCTTGCCTACAAACCACTATTATGGAGAAATTTTCTCAGTTAAAATTGCCTCTTTCCAGATATGCCTAGATTTGTGTCAAATTGACAAAAGCTAACAGTTCAACTGTTAGGAGGAAGTAGGGGGTGCTCTCCTGGTAAGTAAACAAACACACCTCTACCTTATATTCCCAGGCTCCAGCCAATTCTTCTGTGGATGTCAGGT
Source organism: Rattus rattus (assembly GCF_011064425.1). Taxonomy (NCBI): domain Eukaryota; kingdom Metazoa; phylum Chordata; class Mammalia; order Rodentia; family Muridae; genus Rattus; species Rattus rattus. The sequence goes on along the minus strand of NC_046156.1, from coordinate 141,123,640 downwards.
ACCCAAACTACTAAATGGGAAATTATTCTGACTGCCAAAGCAGAGTGCATTGTTTCACTTCTTCCTCTTCTAGACCCTTTTGACCCATGGCATCACACTAGTAAGAACACTTTGCTTGTGTCATCCCTGTGTTCCCAGTGGCCAACATCTAAAACTATACCTACCATGGAAAAGTCAGTGCAGCCAGGCCCTACTACAAGTTTGCTGGGAAGGAACTGCAGGTTCTTGCTGAGCAAGAAAATAACACTAAGGTTAGGACCAACTCCTTACAAGGAGCCAAGTCCACTCCCAGCTCTGTCAACTCTTAGCTGTGTGGCTCTAGGGGGGAAAAAATCACCCAAGCACAACTGGGCCAGATGAAATATGCTAGGGGCTACTGTTTTCCACTGCGATGCCAGTGACAGACATTGCTAATCAATCACAGCACCACAGCCTTTTGGCATCAGATACTCCACTTGAGTCTTTCAATCACACACACACTACCATCCGTGAGCTGACAGGTCAATGGAAAGACAATTTGCCACCCTGCTCCTTGAATTACAAACAAGGGGGTTAGGAAATGACAGAGTAAATAAAATAAATCAAGTGCATAAATAAACAAAGAAGGTCATTTCTCCAGTGGGGGAATTTCAATGAATTTCAAAGGTCTACAAAGGACTATGACAGCAAGTGACAATGACAGGGACGGTGACATAAACTTGGAAAAAAAAAAAAACAAACAAACAAACAAACAAAAAAAAAAAAACCAGGATGTGACACTTGCTTTCAGGAATGCACTGCAAAGAAGGCATTGTCTGGAATTTCTAAGGTGTGAAGTTAGTCATGCTTGAAGACTGAAAACAAGTCAATGAGCCTGGAGCAGAATGGCTAGGAATGCAGACAGGACACTGCAGTGGGGATGATGGCAGGGCATCCGAGCAGACATGAACCTTGTGGTCAGATTCTAGGTATTATTCTAAATGCAACGGAGTACTTCAGGACACACAACAAATTGATAAGACTTTCCTTTAAGCTTTTAAAAGACGTCTCTGAACTGGCTGACATGGTGCATACTAATAATCACAACACTTGGGAGGTAGAGGCAGGTTGATCTCTGAGATCAAGGCCAGAGTGGTCTACAGAGTGAGTCCCAGGACAGCCAGAACTACACAGAGAAATCTTGTGTTGAAAATAAAAATAAAAATAAGGCTAGCATGTCTTCTAACACAACACTTTGTGGAGCAGAGATGAGAAGACCACTGCAGCTTGCAGGTGCCTGCTTAGCTCTCAGTTCAGTAAACCAGTAAACAGTCTAAGGGAATAAAGCAAAAAATAATAAATCAGGATTGCCAGTGTCCTCTTCCAACCTGGAAACAGGAACATACATCCTATATACTATGTACTACACACTATAGGTATTGTACACTATACACACACACACACACACACACACACACACACACACACACACACACACACAACCTTGCCCTAGTAGTAGCATCTCTGATACTTGGAAGGTTGAGTCGAAGAGACGAAGAGATTCGGGGTTCAAGGCCTGCCCAAGGAACTTAGAGAGACCATAACTCAAAGGGAACAGAGCTGAGATTGTAGCTCAAACAGGTAGAACAGTTATCTAGTATACATGTGGCCCTGGGTTTTATTCCAGCACTATGATTGATTAAAACATTTCTATTGAGCTGGAGCCCAAACCTCACTTGTCCCGGCCCACAGCTCACTGCTCCCAAACCCCTTGGGAGAGAGAGCTCACTGCCTGGACAAGTGGGCACTCCTGAGACTGCAGAGAGGGGGAGACCACCAATACTGCCCACACCTGCCCACATCCCTGGCCCAAGAGGAAACTGTATACGGCCACTGGGAACCAGAAGATAGGGACACTCAAACGGCAGATCCCCCACAGTCCAGACACCACCCTGACCTGCACCCAAATCCTGTGGGAGGGAGAGCTAAACCTTCAGAGGGGCAGACATGCCTGGGAAGCCAGAAGAGACTACACTCTGCCCATATTTCTGACTCCAGAGGAAAACACCTAATGCCATCTGGGACCCCGGAGCACAGGGGCTCAGGGAAAAGGCAGTGCAGGACCTCCTGTTTGACGCCCTCACGGAGAGCTCAAAAGCAGCCACCCACAAGCAACTTGAGCCGTGAGATCAAAGATAAGACCAACTTTTCTGCTCCAAGCAACCTGCCTGGTGGACTCAGGACACAGGCCCACAGGAACAGCTGAAGACCAGTAGACAGGAAAGACTACACACCTGAAAGCAGAACACAGTCTTCCCATAACTGACTGAAAGAAAACAGAAAAACGGGTCTATAACACTCCTGACACACAGACCTATAGGATGGCCTAGCCACTATCAGAAATAGCAGAACAAGGTAACACCAGAGAGAACCCGATGGTGAGAGGCAAGCCCAGGAACAAAAGCAACAGAAAACAAGACTACATGGCATCATCGGAGCCCAATTCCCCCACCGAAGCAAACACTGAATATCCAAACACACCAGAAAAGCAAGATATAGATTTAAAATCACATTTAATCATGATGCTGGAGGACTTCAAGAAAGACATGAAGAACTCCCTTAGAGAAATGCAGGAAAACATAAATAAACAAATAGAAGCCTATAGAGAGGAATCACAAAAATCCCTGAAAGAATTCCAGGAAAACACAATCAAACAGGAGAAGGAAATAAAAATCGAAATAGAAGCAATAAAGAAAGGACACAAGGAAACAACCCTGGATGTAGAAAACCAAAGGAAGAGACAAGGAGCCGCAGATACAAGCATCACAAACAGAATACAAGAGATAGAAGAAAGAGTCTCAAGAGCAGAAGATTCCATAGAAATCATTGACACAGTGGTCAAAGAAAATGTAAAACCGAAAAAGTGACTGGTCCAAAACAAACGAGAAATCCAGGACCCAATGAGAAGAATAACCTAAGGATAATAGGTATAGAAGAGAATGAAGACTCCCAGCTCAAAGGACCAGTAAATATCTTCAACAAAATCATAGAATAAAACTTCCCTAACCTATGTCCATAAACATGCAAGAAGCCTACAGAACTGCAAATAGACTGGACCAGAAAAGAAAATCCTCCGGTCACATTAATAGTCAAAACACCAAATGCACAAAATAAAGAAAGAATATTAAAAGCAGTAAGGGAAAAAGATCAAGTAACATATAAAGGCACACTTATTGTAATCACACTAGACTTCTCACCAGAGACTATGAAAGCCAGAAGATCCTGGACAGATGTCATACAGACCCTTTCATATAAGACCTCATACCAATACTATCCAAACTATTCCACAAAATTGAAACAGATGGAGAACTACCAAATTCCTGCCATGAAGCCACAATTACTCTTATGCCTAAACCACACAAAGACCCAACAAAGAAAGAGAACTTCAGACCAATTTCCCTTATGAATATTGATGCAAAAATACTCAATAAAATTCTGGCAAACCAAATCCAAGAGCACATCAAAACATCATCCACCATGATCAAGTAGGTTTCATCCCAGGCATGCAGGGATGGTTTAATATACAGAAAACCATCAACGTGACCCATTATATAAACAAACTGAAAGAACAAAACCACATGATCATTTCATTAGATGCTGAGAAAGCATTTGACAAAATTCAACACCCTTCATGATAAAAGTCCTGGAAAGAATAGGAATTCAAGGCCCATACCTAAACATAGTAAAAGTTTATATACAGCAAACCAGTTGCTAACATTAAACTAAATGGAGAGAAACTTGAAGCAATCCCACTAAAATCAGGGGACTAGACAAGGCTTCCCACTATCTCTCTACTTATTCAATATAGTTCTCCAAGTCCTAGCCAGAGCAATCAGAAACAAAATGAGATCAAGGGGATACGAACCCAGGGCCTTGTGCTTCCTAGGCAAGTGCTCTACCACTGAGCTAAATCCCCAACCCCATCTATGTCCTTTTTATTTCCTCATGCAGGCCAGTTCCTATTGGCAGTCTGAACACCTGACCCACATCTTTTTCCAAGGCACACTAACCACAAAATAACCAGGCATTTCATGATGCTACTGCAGCCCTGTTCAAAGTGAATTAAGTCTTTAACTTAAACAACTTCTGTCCTCTTTAGAGATGAAAGCCAGTGTCCTTTCTGACACTCAGGAGTCTGAGGCAAGAAGATCACAAAGTTCAAGATGAAGTACATTCTACAGTGAGTCTAGGGTTTTGTGATTATTGTTGTTGAATTTTTACAAATGAGAAGGAGAAGATAACCCCAGCAGAAGCAGCTTGGGAACTGAGCCCAGGTAGCCTGGTCAGAGGACTAGCACAGTCATCTCTGAGTTCTGGTCTCAGCTATACTGCAGGCAATCACCCCTTGAGTGGGGGTGGGGCCATGGGTTGTTGCTCAGATTGGGGTTGCATGTGTGTCAGGAAATAGAAACACTGTCTTCCTCCTCTCCACTGTCTACATGCCAGAACCATAATTCCCCTCCTCTACCCACCCAGCAGCTCAAGATGTCTCATTCCTGAGCCATTATGTATGGGCTCCAGCAATTACTAGAGCTGGTTACAGTCGTGGACGGGCTTTCTGGGTCAAAGCCTGACTGGTACCTCAGGTGGTTGGAGGTGGATCCTGTTTCCCACTTGGTTTCCTTTGCTTTTTCCCTGTCTATTCAATGAGGACTGTAGCAGTCAGTGAGTGAAGGTTGTGTCCCCCAGTCTTTATGCAGATCTATTATGTGGCAATTCACATTTTCAGGAAAAGTTGTCCTTTTTTGGGAGGCAGGGGTGGATTAATCACTAGTGACTAGCATTCTCTTTGTGGTTTCCATACTTATGCTTACTGGACATCCTTTCTTCACATTGCCTTGGGGTATCAGCTCCCCAGGTACCAATTCATCTAGAGTTAAATTCACTCAGGTTCCACTTGTCTTTTTTTCAAGTGCCTACGAGTTGAGTGAGGTTGACAGGACCCATTTATCACCTTTGTACCTATTGCAGTGACCGAGCCTAGGGTAACCTTGAAAGTGGAAGGGAAACCCACCCAATTCTTGATGAATACTGGAGCCCAACAGTCAGTCCTCCAAGTAGATGGGCCAGTCTCCAGCTATATATATATATAACTCCTGGGCCCAAAAGGGGACCAAACATATTCATGGACTACCTGAAGAACTGTGGATCTAGGCATGGGCCGGGTAACCCACTTGTTCATGGTCATCCCTGACCATCCATATGCCTTGCTTAGGAAAGACATGCTCTCCAAAATGGGGACTCAGATCCACTTCCTTCCTGAGGGCCCTCAATTGAGGGGCCTGCTGAAGAACCTGTCCAGGTCCTTACTATTAGGCTGGAAAACAAATATAAATTGTTTGAGACCAGTATGCAAAAGACACAGGTTAATGTTTGATGGCTGGAAAAGTTTCCTCTTGCTTGGCTGGGATAGGCTGTGTATGTGAAGCTTAAGACCCAGGCTGATCCTGTCTTGGTGTGCCAGTACCCAATGTCAGATGAGGCACAAGAAGGAATTAAACCACACATCTCTCTGTTCCTCCAACTTGGGTTGTTGCTTAGTGCCATTCTACCTGGAACACACCACTCCTGCCAGTTAAGAAGATGGGCACTAACGATTATCACCCAGTCCAGGACTTAAGAGAGGTAAACTGTGGTAGAGTGGCTGACATCCACCCTACTGTGCTTAACCCCTACACTTTGAGTTCTTTGCCACTTTCCAGAATTTGGTACACAGTTTTAGACTTGGAAGGTACTTTGTTCTGCCTGACCATGGGACCCCAAAGTCAGAAATACTTCACCTTTGAATGGAAATACTCAGAGGATGAACCACCAGTCAGTTGACATGGACTACATTTTCCACCAGTTGGGCTCAATCTGGCCATCTCACTACCAGACCCCAACCAGGAGCATGAGTATCAAATACTGGCAGAAGCCCATGGGTGGAGGAAAGACTTCTCCAACTGACCCCTGCTGGGAGCCAAGGCTACCTGGTCTACAGACAGGAGCAGTTTTCTTCATGAAGGTCAGAGATGAGTGGGTGCTGCCACGGTGGATGACACAAATGTCATCTGGGCTAGCTGAGCCTCTACCCTCAGCTCATTGGTGCAGATGCCTTTACCACAGCCCATGTCCATGGTGCTATATACCGAGAGAGAGAGAGAGAGAGAGAGAGAGAGAGAGAGAGAGAGAGAGAGAGAGAGAGAGAGAGAGGGAAACAGAAAATATAGGGTCTCTTCGATGGCCTGATGAAGCCAGCAACTGTATTATTCATTGCCCATGACATAGGAAAAGAAGGGATTCAGTGGTGTGGGGCAATAACCAGGCAGATCAGATGGCTCAAGAAGTGGCTTTGCAGTAGCCTATCCAGGTTATGAGCCTGAAGAGACACCCGCTGGGAACTGGGATTGGACTAAGGAATGGCCTCACTCAGAATATACAATGTATTTCAGAACAGTGTAAGCTATGTCTGCAAGTAAATGCTTATACAGCCAAGAGCAAACAGGGCAAGAGATCTAGGAGAGAACTACCTGAGGTATATTGGGAGGTCAAGTTTACAAAAGTTAAGTCAGGAAAACATGGTTACAAATACCTCCTAGTGTTTATAGATACTTTCTCTAGATGGGTTGAGGCTTTCCCCACCAAGCAGGAAACAGCTACTGTGGTAGCCAAAAGGATATTAGAAGAAATTCTGCTGAGGTTCAGCATGCCCAAAATAATTGGACAACAGTCCTGCTTTTGTTTCTGAGGTAAGTCAGGGATTGGCAGACACATTGGGAACTAATTAAAAGCTTCATTGTGTGTATTATCCTCAGAACTCAGGGCAGGTATAGAAAATGAACAGAAACCTAAAATAGACATTAATTAAATTGACCTTAATTAAATTGACTGGTGCTGACTGGGTGGTGTTCCTTCCCCTGGCCTTGTTTCGAACCTGGAACACCCCATTCCCCTATCATTTTAACCTGACCCCTTTTGAGATCGTGTTTGGCACCCTAACTCCCTTGGTGTCCACTGGGCCCTCCCTAGAGGTATCCCAACTAACTGATAAGAATCTCTTCTTGAGGATCCAACATGAGATTCGGCTCAAAATCTCTGCCTATATGCTCCAGGAATGCCAGAGACCCCTCTGGGTCTATGTCCAGAGAGGTATCAGGCATAGTCGCTGGAATCCCGGTAGAAGAGACCCTTCCTGGTACTGTTAACCACTCCTACAGTCCTTAGGGTAAAAGGTATTGCAGCCCTGGTGCCTGGTCCCATATAAAACCTGCAGATGCCCAACTCACCTGCCCCCATGTGCTGGTCAGTCAAACCTGGACTGTGGTTTCCCCTCGAACTGAAGATGAGAGTAACCTCCTGATGGCCTCCAAATCCCTCAGGTGGCAGGACTACTTTCTTGACCTTATACCCACCACCTCATGTGAAGACTAGGCCAAGTTCATTCTCCACTCACAGTTCTCAGGAGGAGGAGGAGGAATATTCTTGAAAAACCACAGGATGGTCTAGATAGAGTTGAATACATATCATGTACTTGGTAATAGCAATAGATTCAAAGTCCAATATGCTTGTGGCCTGTTTAAACTGTAATCTTGCTGGTGTAACCTGTACCCCTAAAAGTATAAAACCTAATTGTTGCCATGTTTAGGGTCACCTTCTAAATCACTCACACCATGAGGGCGATGATGATCAACCCTGGCGCACTGAAAGAAATAAACCTCTTGCATTTGCATCGAACTCCATTCTCATGTATCACGGTTAGAATTCTCCTGTGGTTAAGACTCATTTCCAAGCCTTACAGTAGAAAATTCAAATTTTAGGAGGGAAATGAGACTCTGAAGTATGGACAATCCTGAAAGGCATGGGATTTCCTTTAAGGGAGTTATTTGCATCAACTTTTCTGAAGTCCTTCAACATCATCATGAATGTGATTTCATTAAATGTTGCTTTTCGATTGTATTTGGATATCCACTATTTAGTTTGAGTGAGAGAACTAGGTTTGTTAATACCAAATAGTCTGGTTTCTGTTGTAGGTTCTGTACGTGCCTCTCTTGCCATCTGGTTATCTCTGAGTAGCTGGTCTTGCTGTCTCTCTCAGTGGCTTGAAGCTCTCCTGTAAGCCCGTGTAGCCGACACTCCTGAAGACCAACTTTCTTCCAGCTTGGGATTCACGGTGCAGAGAGCATGTGTCACAGGGTCAAGCTCATGATGCTTAGCCCAGGAGGAACCCACATGGAGCCCTATGGACACAGGAACCTAGGAACAGTCTGGGACAGAATCCTTCTGGTTTCTGCCAGTGGCCAGAACTGAAAAACTGGTCTCCAGGAGCGCTGACACTCCTGAGAACAAAGACCACCACTTCTGCTCTGAGGGACCCATTTGGCTCACAGGATACAAGAACTAAGGAGCAGTGTAGGACAGGATCCTTCTGGTTTCTGCCTGCATGCAGAGCTGACTCTGTGACACAGCTCTACTCAGTGATAACTTGAAGTCTTAGCCAAAGCAATCAGACAACAAAAGGAGGTCAAAGGGATGGATAGAAATTGGAAAGGAAGAAGTCAAACTATCACTATTTGCAAATGATATGACACCAAAAGTCCCACCAGAGAACTCCTAAGCCTCATAAATAATTTTACCAAAGTGGCTGCATATAAAATTAACTCAAACAAATCACTAGCTGTCGTTTACTCAAAGGAAACAGGCTGAGAAAGAAATTAGGGAAATGACACCATTCGCAATAGTCACAAATAATATAAAATACCTCAGTGTAACTCTAACCAAGCAAGTAAAAGGTCTGTATGATAAGAACTTCAAGTCTCTGAAGAAAGAAAATGAAAATCTCGGAAGATGGAAAGATCTCCCATGGTCAATAATTGGCAGGATTAATATTTTAAGAATGACCACTTTGACAAAAGTAATCTACAGATTCAATGCAATCCCCATCAAAATTCCAACTCAATTCTTCAAAGAGTTAGAAAGAGCAATTTGCAAATTCATTTGAAATAACAGAAAACACAGGATACCAAAAACTGTCCTCAACAATAAAAGAACCTCTGTGGGAATCTCCCTCCCTGACCTCAAGCTGTATTACAGAGCAATTGTGATTAAAAAAAAAACAAAAACAAAAACAAAAACAAAACTGCATGATATTGGTACAAAGAAAGTCAGTGAGATCAATGGAATAGAATTGAAGACCCAGAAATGAACCAACACACCTATGGTCACTTGAGTTTTGACAAAGGAGCTAAAACCATCCCTTGGGAGAAAGATAGCATTTTCAACAAATGGTGGTTCAACTGGAGGTCAACATGTAGAAGAACGCAAATCGATCCACTCTTATCACCCTGTACAAAGCTCAAGTCCAAATGGATCAAGGACCTCCACATCAATCCAGATGCATTGAAATTAATAGAAGAAAAAGTGGGGAAGAGCCTTGAACATATTTCCTGAAGAGAACACCAATGACCTATGCTCTAAGACCAAGACTTGACAAATGGGACTTCATAAAATTGCAAAGTTTCTGTAAGGCAAAGGATACTGCCCTTAGGACAACAACAACCAACATATTGGGAAAGAGATGTTTACCAATCCTATATATCTGATAGAGGACCAATATCCAATACATACAAAGAACTCAAAAATTGACAGGAATCAAATAACCCACATTAAAAAGTAGGAGTACAGTGCTAGACAAAGAGTTCTCAACTGAGGAATAATATCAAATGTTTGTGAGAGTACCTAAGAAAATGTTCAACATCCTCAGTCATCAGGGAAATGCAAATCAAAATAACCCTGAGATTCCACCTCACACCAGTCAGAATGGCTAAGATGAAAAACTCAGGTGACAGCAGATGCTGGTGAGGATGTGGAGAAAGAGGAACACTCCTCCATTGTTCATGGGATTGCAAACTGGTACAACCACTCTGGAAATCAGTCTGGAGGTTCCTCAGAAGATTAGACACAGTACTACCTGAGGACACAGATATACCTCTCCTGTACATATACCCTAAAGATGCTCCAACATATAACAAGGACACATACTCCACTATGTTCATAACATCCTTATTTATAATAGCCAGAAGCTGGAAAGGACCCAGATGTCCCTCAACAGAGGAATTCATAGAGAAAACATGGTACATATACACATTAGAGTACTACTCAACTATTATAAACAATGACTCCATGAAATTTATAGGCAAATGTATGGAACTAGAAAATATCAACCTGAGTGAGGTAACCCAATCACAAAAGAACACACATGATATTTACTCACTGATAAGTGGATATTAGCCCAAAAGCTCAGATTACCCTGTGATACAATTCACAGAGCACATGAAGCTCAAGAATATGGATGACCAAAGTGCAGATGCTTCAGTCCTTCTTAGATGGGGGAACATGTTCATAGGAGGAAATACAGAGACAAAGGTTGGAACAGAGACTGAAGGAAAGACCATTCAGAGACTTCCTTACCTGGGGATCCATCCCATATACATATAGCCATCAAACCCAGACAATATTGTTGATGCCAAGAAGTGCATGCTGACAAAAGTCTGATATAGCTGTCTCCTGAGAGGCTCTGCCAGAGCATGACATTAACAGAGGCAGATGATCACAGCCAACTATTGAACTGATGTCCGGGTCCCCATTGGAGGAGTTAGGGAAAGAATTGAAGGAACTGAAGGTGTTTGCAACCCCTTAAGAACAACAATACCAACCAACCAGAGTTCTCACTGCTTACACCACCATCCAAAGACTACACATGGACAGACCCATGGCTTTAGCTGTATATATAGCAGAGGATGGTTTTGTTGGACACCAATGGGAGAAGAAGCCCTTGGTCCTGACAGGGCTTGCCACTTTACACCTCAATGTAGTAATCAAATGTCAGGGCAGGGAAGTTGGGGAGGGGTGGATCGATGGGTGAGGGGAGAAGACCCTCCTTAGAAGAAGAGGGAGGGAGGGTAGGATGAGGTTGTACAGGAAACCTGGAAGAGTTCATTTGAAATTTAAAGTACCAATAAAAATAATAATAAATTCAAATTTGACTAACAAGCATTGTTTTATCTAGCCCTAGTACATTCTATCAGTAGTGCTTTGTCCTTTTTGTTTCAATATTTTCAAAGACCAGAAGAAAAGCGAGGCCACATGGGTCAGCAGTTCCTCTAAAACCCTCTGTGATACAGAATCCGTTGAGTTGCTTATGAGGCAATAATAGCAATGGGACTGCAGTTTTAAGGGCTTTTGTGCTGGGATGTAGACTGAAATGATTAGGAAAAAATAATATGATGTCTAGGGTTTGCTTCAGAATAATAAAAGGTAGAGATGTGTGGGGACAGTATTCAACAGTCACCAACACCTGGCGCAGGCGCTACTGTAACCTTGATTATTTCACATGTATTTCCTCTAATATTTGACATCTGCTGAGAAACTGTTTTGGCTTACACACACTGGCCCGGGGACTAGGGGACAAGAGACCCAGAGAATAGCGATCTCATTGACAGTAGCTGTGAATCAGACAATTTACATTTAGGTTTCTGATTCAATCATCAAACAACTTACTAGGTGTCTTAAGTCCTGTGTTCTATTGCTGTTAAAGACACCATGACCACAGAACTCTTATAGCAAGCATTTATTTACAGGACTTTGCTTACAATTTCAGGGGTTGAATCCAAACATGCTTCCAGCCAGAAGGGGCATGGTGGCGAACAAGCAGACACAGTGCTAAGAGAAGCAGCTGGGAGTTCTCCATCAGACCCATAGGCAGAAGTGCGCATGCAAAATAGCTTTGGAACCTCAATCCCAACTCCAGGTAGCTCATTCTCCAATGAGCGACATCAATTATTCTTCTAAATGGTTCCACATAAACAGGCTGGTATAAATATATGAGCCTTTGGGTGGGCTGCTTATTCAAACCAGCACACTGAGCAAATCCACTTACCCTCATACCTAAGCCCCCTTATCCTTTAAGTTAGAATTGAGCTTCTGGTTAAAATGGAGGAGAAAAAAATGTGGATTTAATGTTTGAAGTATATTCTAATGTTTGACTCTTCATTGCCTATAATTTATTTCTTGTTGACTTTTCTTTCTTCAAATACTCAATTTTCTGTCCACTATAACTAAATACTCAAAACTGAACAATTTGAATGAAGATTTACTCTGCTCCCATTTCTATAGACTGGCAAATCCAAGCAGATGTCAACATCTGCTTTGGCACAAATATCATTACTTGGTAACATGAGGCTAGCTCCACAGGAGAGGTAAATGCTAGCTCAATCTCTCTACCATTATTTCCACACTCTCATGACTTTATTTAAATTTCCTAATTTGCCCTCATGTCACCCTCAAAATACTATTAACTGACATCTGAACTCTTAGGGATAGCTGTAGGTACAGCACTTTATTGGTTATACAGACGTTGAAAGTCATTCTTCAAATTGTGTTTCTCAGAGGTATACTTTTTCAAAATTAATAAGTTAAAGACTCCTCATAATTTAACAGTTTGGGCTCATTGAAAACCACGGTAGGAAGGCAGCACTGGCTGAAAGTACTCACAACACAGCTGTTCAGGGCTTCCAGTGGGTATAAAACCCCCCAGAGAGTTGGTAAGACCACAACTATCTAACTGGAAATGGCACAGTTAGCACACAAGGCACCAGAAATAGAACATAAGCTTAGAAGAGATGCCTTGGTCCTATCTCAAAAGTATGGGGAAAATGTGTCCCATCTTCAACCCTGGGATATACCTCAATTTTCTGGGATGGTTGCTCTAGAATTTCTTGAAGTGCCAACTGCCTTACTCATCTGTCAGTGGTAAGGGACAAGGACACAGCTTTCTTATCGTTAACCTTGGCAGATTGAGGATGTTCCCCAGACTTAGGGGACCTCAACTGGAGTCAAGGAAAGCATGGCTTTGATGCAGAAGAATTCAACACTTTGTTAAAATTGTCTTAGTAAAGGCTTACACAAGAATACCCAGAAAAAGGGTAGTAGGGAAAAAGGTGAGACAAGAGTGTACATGCTCTCCTCAAAGGACATCGGTACACACCTAGCATTAGCCATCGACCCAACTATGGAGGCTATCAAGCTGCATAACAGAGGGTTCCTACAAAGCCAACAATAACAAAAAAAACATGAAACGGTCTTCCCAGGGACTAGTTTTCATAGTTCTGGAAGTTTCTATTCATGTTTCTGAGTGATAAAAGATGTATCAGTTTTATCCATCACTGAGCTCTTCATTCCATGATACTGACCTGCAGGACAACATGCAGTAGTGCCAAGGTTGCTCTGTAGGAAGGAATTCCTTCTGGTACAGTTAAAATGAATAAAGCATTAGCTTAGAGATCCTAGTTCCTGGGAGAAGAGCTCGGTGTTCTGTAAACGGCCGGGTCATGTCATCAGACTGTGTTCTATGTATTATGTTTATATCCACAGATCTGTGGTGTTCTCCATCTTGCCTCAGAAAGTTTCTTATTGTAGTAGGTTGGTTAAGGCAAAAGGCTGGCCTGAGAACAAGCATCTGTGGTGTTCAGTCACAGAAGGAACATCCAGTATCAACCTGCCCCTTCTCCAACCATAAGTCCCAAGTAGCAGCTTGGAAGAAGTGATGAGAGAACTCACAAACTAGAGGGGTGAGAAGAAAAGCTGATGACCCTCTTCTGGACATGACACGGTTGTTGCACATGAATTCACAGCAGCTGTGTTTACCTGCCAATTAAGAATCCAGCATGGACTCAGGGAGAGGCTAGTGGGCCCCACTTTAACTATTGGCAGTTTATGGAGAGTCGGTTTTTGGAGGGGTGGCCACTGGCAGGCTGCAATGTCCCAGTAAATGATCCCACATCTGTGCCAAGATGAGAAGCACTAATTGGACTTGTTAGGTTATCGAATTGAACAATCAAAACATGAGGTTGTGAAGGAAGTTCGTGGAGGAGGTCCTGGGGACTTGGGCTGTAGAAATGTGGAGGTATAAAATGACCAAGATCCTTTGCGAAAATTTCAGAGATTAGATAAAAAAATATTACTTATAAAAAGATTGTTGGGGCTTATACAACCAGCCTAGCAGTTAAGAGGTCTGACTCTCTGCCAGAGGGCCTGTATTAGATTCCTAGCATCCACGAGGCAGCTAATGACTGTCTGTAACTTTTAGTTCCAGGAGATCCAATGCCCAACTCTGATTCCATGAGTACTGCATGCACATGGTAACATGCAGGCAAAACACACATGTACTTTTTTTTTAATCAAAAAGAGCGGTTGAAAAAGGTTTTTAAAGGTTGCTTATAAATTCTCTCTCTTTTTTTGTTTTTTTTATAGGACAGTCAGGTATCTCTCTGAGATGCCTTTGATCAAAATCATAGTGTTAATGATTATTTCCAGGAGCCATAAGGGTTTGTACAACTGGGGTACATAATCTTCTTTCCTGTAAATGTAGATTCTGTGAGATTCCTGGGAAATATAGGTTTATATCTGGGATGAAGAAAGGGCCTTAAGCAGCTGGTAGCTGTGTTGGAGTTATCTGTCAGTAAAGTCTCAGTCAGAGTTCTGGGTGAGGGGCTCCTTTCCCTTCTCAGTCCTTCTAACTAAAGGTTGTGTGGCCTGGTGCTCTCCTCAGACCTCAACAACTTGAAAAGTCTGCATACAGATTTGAAGTTGAGAACATTTGGCAAATGCCCTGCTGACTTTACATAACAACGCTTGGCTTCATCCGGTGGGTGGCTTAAGCTGCCTGGGACTATCGGTCAGGATTTGTCCACCATTTTTCTGTTTAGCAATTACTCCTGTCTCTTCTCCTTGAGACTGAAACTAGTTATGGAAATCAGATTTCTGCCTCTTCAAATAAGCAGACTCATACTCCAAACCTCTTGTTAGTGATTGAATAACAAGCTTTTTTGACAGGGATAAGATATTTTTCATTTCCAAACTTAATTTAAAACGGTTTAATTCACCTAGGCCCTGTGTAAGAATAAAGCAATTCCTCATTAGGTGCCAGTTAAAGATAAACTTCTCTGAGAAAGACAAGGCTAAGGGTGAAAATTTGAATGTGGGTTGGACAGAGATGGGTTTGGTGTTGCATGTGTGAAATTATTTTCTATTCCTTCTCTAACAATAGCTAGCATTTCTTAGCATTTTCTGCATGTACTAGCAAATCCTTCCACATAATCTTTGGTAGTCTCAACTCAAAACCGAGCTCTGTGCACTGGGGTCAGCTCAGTGATGCAAGGGATGGGGGCGAGGGGAGGTGCCAATCATAAAATCCTGGACTGAAACACTTGCTTCCATATTTGTTTTATAGTTTCAAGAGTTAAATAACTGTCTCGGGTGATGGGCCTGTAAATAGCTAGAACAGGAGTTCAAGCTCAAGGTTAGGGAATGTGATCTGTTATTTACTCATTCCAGACAGGATCCTATTGACACATTGAAGAAGGACCCTTTCAAGCTCAACTTGTGACAATGGAGGTTTGTTTGGTTTCCTACAGGAACACATATGTGAATTGATATTTCCTGAAGTTGGGTGACTCAAGAAAAGTGGCATCACTGGAAAAATCCCACGTCATCATGGGTAATGACTTCAGGGAACTTGCATCGTGGAGCCTACCTCCCAGGAACCTTCCATCTCCTGTGTCCCTCTAGCACCTGCCAACACCTGTGCAGCACTTCTCACCATCATGGACCCAAAAAACAGAATTGTACTGCTTATCTCATTCTGTGACCACAGGGCCAAATAGTTCTGTTTCTGGTGACTGACAGCCCAATAGGACAGTACTGTGTTCCAGTGGAATAGCTCCCATGTATTTTTGTTTCCAAAATTATCCACCTCATAGTAAATTTTGCCTTTTTGTCCATTATCCTGCATTTATTCCTTAACTTTTTTTATTGAAACCCTTCTTTGTCCCTTAAGGAGCCCTCCTACTTTCTTGTCTTCCTTTATGTGAATTGGGTTTGCCTGCATAAGCATGGATGGAAACGACGGCGACATTATATGGGTTACTTTTTGTTCTTCGCCACTGAGACAATGATATCCTTCTCTCAGCAACTATTAGCTAACTCCCATGTGTCCTCAGCAAAGGCCTTATGTCCCTCCATCTTCAGTAAAATGCCTATGCCCCAATATATTTTGAATTAATCATTATACTTTTGAAAAATATTTTACTCCACCTTAAAGTTTTAAGTTTTTTGAGACACGAAAATACTCTATTTCTAAAAAATACAACCAATTGGCCAGCTACAAGTTAAATGTTGTGTTTAAAATAATTTAGAGACAGAATAAGCATGTAAAAGTTTTAAGTAGAAAAGACTACACCCATCTTGGAGTTCAGGCATAAAATGTGCAGTCCTCAATATGACATCATGCTGCCTCACAGCCTGTTATCTCCCACATGCAAACACAAACTCAAGGATGTAAAGACTCTGAGATAAGAGACCCATAGTCAGACTGCTGAGATGAGTCAAGAATTCCACATCATCTAGAAAATGTGATCAATAATGTCTTTACTTTCCTGGGGCGCTGAAAGATTTAAATAAAAGAGGTCTACATCTAAGGCTAACACTTCAGCATGTGTGTGCCTGCATGTGCCTAAACACACATGCTTTGCATTCAATAAATATGTAGAAACATGTATGAGTAGTAATAACTGCTTGGTGGAATAAAATTTATTTATATTTAAATGTTCAAATTAAAAAGACATCAAATTGCTCCCATTGTACTATGGCACTTTTCATAGGCAGAGGAAAGTAGTTAACTTGTCAAAAAGAAGTCCAGGTCTAACACCTTCCACTAATAGCGACACCAAGAAGCAGTAAGCAGCTTGCACATTGTTTCAAGGGGGCTTGGAGAAGTCTTCTCTCCTCCATACCAAACCAGCTCTTCATTCCCATTCAATGGGAATCCAAGGGGCATAACTGGAATTAAAATTCAGCGTAAGATCCTTAAATAACAAATTAGAAATGTTTGGCCTTATATTACAGGAAGTAATAAAGTAAATACCTTCCAGGTAAATCATTCCCTCTGAAGTCCCTGGGGTGTTATGAGAACTGGAATGAATTGAATCATTATAATTTCTAATTAGTTTGAAGTGTTCAATGTAGAGCTTAGAACAAATTTGAAATTAATCCTCAGCTCACACCCTCTGTGTACATTACTGAATGTTGCCAAACAGGTCTTCACGGCCCTGGCAGACTTTCGTAATGTATAAATTAAATAGAGACCAGTCATGGACCTGAGTTCAGGTAACTTATAAATGAAATGTCGAGTTAGGAAGCATTATTCAAAATGATACGTTCCCTTGCTAAACTTCCCCAGGCTCCGATCAAATTAATGATGCAGGATTTATCTGTGTTCCTTCAGAGATGATGGATGAAAACTGTGGCTGTGTCTAACTAGGAGAGGAACCAGGAGAAGCAGCCACTATGTTTCCTACAGGCAAGTGCCTGCCACACTCATGCAACTGTTGGTGTTCCAAGATACAACACAAGGAAAAGCAAGAGCTATAATTGAGAGATAGAGATTGAGGAACCAAAACCAAATGGGTCCGTCCCTACGGAACTTTCCTGATGCAAGCCTGGTCCAGGTCCCTATTAACACAGTGAAAGCAGGGCGTGAAAAAGACAAATAAGTTCCAAGCTAGCTTTTAATCTGAGAAGCACTGTTGAATGCAATCACAACTCAGCCAATCAGAGATTTAAACATAGCCTTGTACCTCAGAATTGCTGCCCCATACACTCAGTCCCAGCACAGAGTCAAGCACTATCCCATCAGAGCTGCCCTTTTTTAGCAGGAACCAAAGCCCAAAATCTGGGCACCAGGCAGAAGTCCATGGCAGTTCACCTACCACCTCAGGTCTGGCAGTTCTTGTTGCTGCCTGCTGAGAACTTCATGGTGTATCTCCCTTGCTTCTCTGATCTGACTGGGTTCATTCTTCCATTGCCCATGACTCCAAGTCATCACATTTAGTGACACTTAACGGGGACCAGGGAGCTTTAACTCTCCTCTTCCAGTTCTATAACATGGAGTCAGCATAGGCATGGAGCAATGACTGCTGAGGTGACAACTGGGTTAGGTGACAGCTTGTTCTCTGGCTTCTAAGGGTGTAGCATATTCACCCCATACTTAATAGAAGGCTGACCCCTTATGGCAACTTTTTCTCTGTACATGGGACCCTCAGAGGAGTCCATTAGAGACCAGAGATGCTTAGCAGAGTTCAGGAATGATACTCTTTGGTAAAATTCAGACCTTAGACTCTCAAAATGACAACCTGGCCTTTTAAAAGTACTTCTAGCGCAAGATTTTTCTCCCTGTAGTCTAATTACCACTAACCCCCATCACACACCACTCAGTGAATACCTACAGAGAACAAATACATCCGGGATGCCCTAGAAGACATATATCCCTCTGTGAGTAGCCAAAGTAGAGAACTGGACCCTCTCAAGTGCAAGACTCCTCTTGCACATCTCTATTGATTGTACCTGAACAGATGACAAACGACTCTTTAACCAAATCGTGCACCCTTCACTAAAAGCACTCCAAGTCCTCACCATCACCTTTGACCCATATTTTAGTACTCTGTGCTCACAAGGTGAAAGCTAGATTTGCTCACTCATTAAACAATGGCTAGCAGTCCTATAGCCTCTCATGGAGGCAGTAGGGACCTGGTGGTACAGTGATTGAACTGCAGGCCTGGTGAGCCTCTTGCCTTGCCACGTGCCTCAGCTCCACCCCGGACTCTTCACTGATGCTGGTGCTGGAGTCCACTCAGGTGAGGGAACAGTGGTGAAAGTGCTTCCTGGGCAGAGCATCCCAAAGTTTGAACCAAATGTTGTACACCTTCTGGCAATGATATCTGAATCTACCATGGCGCCACCTTAACTGAGGCATGGTACGGGAGGCCCTGACCATGAGAAGCTTCTGTCCCGGAGACTCCTGACCAAGACCATCAAGATGCCACGTTGGACAGAGCGACTGTTTCCTGCCAACGTTGCTCACTCGGTGTACATCCTAGAGGACTCGATTGTGGACCCTGGGAATCAGACCATGACCACCTTCACCTGGAACACATCTATTAGCACCCGGCTGATGGTGGTGGAGGAATGATGTGTTTACTGTGAACTCCTGACAATAGCAACTGGACGAAAGAAATCCATGAAGCCTAGATTCTTCCTCTATTATTTGGCATCTTAGAGCTGTCCAGGAATTTGGTCACCTTGATTCAAGCAATGTAACCAAGATAATGAAGGCTGAATACATTCTGGCTAAGCCACAAGGTAAGAAGCCCTTCAAAGCCTTGTTGAGACAGTCAGGGCAGAAGAGAAAGCAAAGGAGACCACACTGGCAGCTACAGAGAAGGCCAAGGACCTGGCCAACAAGGTCGCCACCAGGCAGCAGCAGCAACAGCCAAACAACAACAACAACAACAACAACAACAACAACAACAACAACAGCAGCAACAGCAGCAACAGTGTATTTGATTATTGAAGACAGCCTGCAGCCCTCCCACACTTGCACCTCTGTCTACTGGGCAGGAGGTGTGTTGCCCAAGTGCAGCAGTGCAATGTTCACTTATGCCACGAGGCAGAGTTGTACTCTCTGCTCCAAGTACCATGAACAATTGGCACATAACAATTGTTCATGGTACTGGAAGCAAGCAGAAGGCAGAGTGCGTTGATGCCAGAAATTCCAGAACAGTGTGAGTGTTACATGAGGCATGCCAAGTGCATTCAGTGGGGGCGGGACTGGACAGTGTGAAAGTGAAGTTGCATCATTTGAGACCGGACATGGGAGGACTCGTGAGGGATTGAGATGCAGGATGTGAGGCTGAGAACTGGGGACAGAACCCATGACCAAGAATCTTGGAAACTATAAAACAAATATGGTGCTGGTGTTTGACCCAGGATTTTTCATGATTAGCACCCCATCCTTGCATCCACTGAGCTGCATTCCCAGTGCACAGAGCTCGGTTTTGAGTTGAGGACTGCTCAAAGATTATGTGGAAGGATTGCCATAAATAGCCCTTAGTAAATGCCAAGAAAATGGTAGCTGTGTTAGAGAGAAGGGAATGAAGAAATGAACAATACATGCAACACCAACTCCATCTCCTAGCAACCCCACATTCAAATTTTCACCCATAGCTTGTCTTTTCTCAGAGAAGTTTATTCTAACTGGCACCTAATGAGGAATTGCTTTTATTCTTTTTAAGTGAATTAAACCAATTTTTAAATTAAGTTTGGAAATGAAAATATCTGCTTTCCTGTCAGCTTTTTTTTCTCTTTGTTATTCAATCATAACAAGAGGTTTGGGTATGAGGTGCTTATTTGAGGGCAGAAATCTGATTTCCATAACTAGTTTCAGTCAAAGGAAGAGACAGGGAGTGATATAAAACAGAAATGGTGGACAAATCTACTCCGATAGTCAGGCCACCCACCGGATGAAACCAACGTGTTAGCAAAAGTCAGCAGGGCATTTGCCAAGTATTCTCAACTCCAAATCTGTATGGGCACACCAGGTTGTTGAGGTCTGAGGGAGAGCACCAGGCCACCTGGCCAACTGGTTAGAAGGACTGAGGAGCCCCCACTTGGAACTCTGACTGGAGACTTGCTGACAGATAACTCCAACACAGCTACCAGCTGCTTAAGGCCTTTCTTTCATCCCAGATATAAACCTATAAATTTCAGGAATCTCAAAGATTACATTTGGGAAGAAGACATGTACCTATTGTACAACCTAAGTGACTCCTGGAAATAATCTTAACACTGTAGTTACATCAAGGCATCTCCAGAGAGATACCTGACTGTCCTGTAAAAAAACAGAAAATGAAAAGAGAGAATTTATTAGCAACCTTTAAAGCCTTTTCAACCACTCTTTTTGATTAAAAAGTACATGTGTGTTTTGCCTGCATCAAACTGCCATATGTGTGCATGCAGTACTCATGGAATTCAGGATTGAACTTTGGATCTCCTGGAACTAAGTTACAGACAGTCTTCACTTCTTTACTCGTGGATACTGGAGTCTAATACAGGCCCTCTGGCAGAGCAGTGGTCAGACCTCTTAACTGCTAGGTTGTTGCCCCAACGTCTTTTTATAAATAATATTTTTGTCAATATGAGAACAAGGATGTGATTAATTTATACATTTACAGCTGATCCCAGACCTCCTCTGTGAACTTCCCCTGCAACCTGTTTTTGATTGTTAGTTGATATTTCAGCTGAAAGTCAATTGGTACTTCATCAAAGATGTGGATCATTTGAAGTTCAGAAAACCGACTCTCCATAAACACCAATGATGAGTGGGGCCCACTAATGTCTCAGGTCATACTGGATTCTTAATTATGATGTTTGTGCTATGATTTATTGTCATATCTGAAGGTCTCAGTTTGGATTCTCTCATCCTTCCAGCTGCTCCTTGGACTTTGATTTGGAAAGACAGGTTGTGGATCATTCACTTCTTTGGATGCCAGACGGCCTTTTTCTTTGTTACTAATAAAACTTTTGATCAGGAGCATACAGATCATGGTGTGGCATCATTACACTGGGCAGTGGAGGCAGTGATTGAACAAACAGGGCTCCTTCCACAGGAACGGAATCTCATTGGTTTTGTCCATTTAGAAGGTGCTTCCTACAAAACAACCTTTTCCTGTGTCTCTGGGTCAGTATCATAACTGATGTTCAAAACTGATACATCTTTATCATAAACACAGATAGAGCCTTTTAGAACTAAACTGATCCTGGGAAGATTTTCTTTTTTTTTTTTTTTGTTTGTAGGAACCTCTGTTATGCAACGATAGCCTCCATGGTGATGGCTAATGCTTTGGGGCGGTGTTGATGTCTTTGAAACATGCCTCATCTCAATCTTTTTTCCTCTTACACACAGAACAAAACATATGTTTACTAGGCCATTTAACAAAATTTAATTCTTCCATCAAGCCACTTATAAGCTCAGTTGAGTTGCAAAGTCAGGGAACATCTCAATCTGCAGGGGTGTGATAGAGGCTGTGTCTTGGCTGCACTGACAGATGAGCAGGTTAGCTTCCAAAAAGAATCTGTTGTGTCCGAAAAGGTCTGGGGCAATATCCCCGGGGTTGAAGATGGGACACATTTTCCATGCTGATTCAACCAGGCAACGTCTCACTATGGCTGTGTTCTATTTCTGTGTCTTGTGTGCTTAAATATGCCATTTTGATTAGATAATTTGTGGTCTTACTAACTCTCAGGGGTTCTTTCTGTTAGTGCAAGTTCTAGGTCAGGCTGTGTTGTGAGTACTTTCTGTGGCTGTAGTGCTGCCTTCCTACCGTGGTTTTCAATAGGCAAACTGTTAAATTATGAGGGATTCCATTGTGTTGAAAATGTCACCTCTGAAACCTGTTGAAAAGACAATCTCAGCAGTCTATGGATAATCTAATAAAAGTGCTGTAATTTGAGCATGTCACAAGATTCAGTGTTTGGAAGTTAATAATTATTTTGAGTGGGGATATGAGGAAACGAATTCAAGAATGATGTGGAAGTCATGAGTGGGGGAAAGATGGAGAGATTTGGCTAACATTTACCTCTCACTGTGATGGCCTTTTGCCATGTTCAATAATGAGGCCAATTAAGCAGATGTTAGGCATCCTGCTTGGATTTGCTGATCTATAGTGGAACGATAAATCTTCTAATTGTACCTAGATTATTTCAGGTTTTGGTGTTTAGTTTATAGTGGACCAGAAACATAGTGTTTGAAGAAACCAGAAAGTCATCAAGAATGACAATACATAGGCAATACAAGATCGTAAAATATTAGAATATATAACGTGTCTTTTTTTCTCTCCATTTAACTGAATGGTTTCCATTCTAATGAGACAGGGAAGCAAGAGGGTAGTGATTTTCAGTGTGCTGAACTGGATAAATTATACTTACCCAAAGGCTCCTGTTTGGGTACAGTCACCAGGGTGGAACCATTTTAGAGGTTAGTATTGTCTTCATTGGAGGCCGACACTGGGTTAGGATTCAGGTTCCAAAGTATTTCTGGGACCATTGCACTCTCTCTGCCTATGGGGTCCTGATGGAGGGCTCCAGCTGTCTCTGCCTGTGTCTGCCACCATGCCCCAGCTGGCCAATGGGGCCTAAGCCCCTGAAATTGTAAGCAAGTCCCCAGTAAATGTTTTCTCCGTTACCAAGGTTTCTGCATGGTCATGGTATGTAGCAGCAATAGAACTGGAGCCTAGACCTCAATGGAATTTGTTTTGATGATTGAATCAGAATCAAATATGGTGTCTGATTACAGCTACTGCTCAATGAATCGTATTCTCTGTCTCTTTGTCCCCCTATTTGCTCAGTGTGTGTGTGCTTTCAAAACAGTTTCCCTCAGCAGATGTCAAAATATTGTGATGGAAAGTTTCACACATGTGAAATAATCAAGGTTACGTGTGGCCTTCCGTACCCAGGTGACTCTGTTGAATACTGTCCTCATTGACATCTCTACTCCTTTTATTATTCTGAAGCAAACCCTAGACATCATATTATTTTTTCCTAATCATTTCAGTTCATATCCTGAAGATAAAAGCTCCTTAAAACGTCATTGCATTGTTGCCTTTAGCTCACTGAGTTCTGTAGTATCACAGAGGACTTTAGAGACACGCATTTATGTATTTATAAACCACTTCTTCTGGCCTTGATATTGCTCAATACGGTTGTTTTTCATTAGAATGTACCAGGGTTGCCAGATAAAAACAATGGCAGTTATGAAATTTGATTTTTGTGTATTTTTATTAGACATTTTAAATTTACATTTCAAATGTTGTCCCCTTTCCCAGGTTTCTGCGCAAACCCCTATCCTACCCTCCCTCCTCTTCTTCTATGAAATTCCCCACCATCAATTACTTCTAACTACCTTTGTGCATTTGATTACATTGGAGGAGTGGGGTGGCAACCTTGTCAGGACCAAAGCTATTCTCCCGGTGTCCAACAAAAGGCCATCTCTGCTATATGCTGGCTAAAGCCATGGGGTCTGTCTGTCTTTGAGTTCAGGCTCTGGTTGGATTTATTATTGTTGACATGAGGAGTTTGCAAGCACCTTCAGTTCAATTCTTTCTAACTCCTCAATAGGACGGACATCAGTTCAATAGTTGACTTTTTGATCATCACTCTGTTAATGTCATGCTCTGGCAGAGCCTCAGAACAACTTCTCAGACTTTGTCAGCATACACTTCTTTGGCATCAACGTATTATCTATGAGTTTGATATTTCTTCTTCTATAGGATGGATCTAGGTAAAAGTCTCTGATAAGTCTCCTTTGGTCTGTTAACCTTTGTCTCTTATGCTTTCTCTATTCCCCATCTGAGGGACCTTCACACTTTGGTCATCCATATTCTTGACTTATATATGTGTATCAAATTAATCATTTGATATCCATATCATTGGTAAATAATAAATGTGTTTGTGATTGGTTACCTCCATCAGTTTGATATTTTTAAAATTTCTTTTCATTTTTATAAATTTCATGGGTCATTGTTTTGTATCAAGTTGATGGTATCAATATTCTTTTAATTTCTCTGATTCTCTATTTGAGACATCTGGGTCCTTTCAGCTGCCTTTAATATAAGCGAGATGTTGAACTTTAGTGGGTGTACTTGTTATATGTGGGGCATCTTTTTAGGTATATGTACAGGAGAGAGGTGTCATATAAATCTTCAGTTTCCAGTTGATTTAGAGTGGTTATGATTTTGCAATCCATGAACGTGGAGGTCTGCTCTTTCCAAAATCCTCTCTTATCTGCTGTCCTGCAGTTTCTGTATTCTCTTTCGTCTTGAGTGGAATCTCAAGTTATTTTTGGTTTTGCATTTCTGATGACAAGGATGAACTCTCAAATATTCTCAGTTGAGGCTACTTCTTTCTTTTACTTTTATTGGTTATTTGATTCTCTAGATTGTTTAGGATTTAACGTTGGATGATATCTATCAGATCTCAGTTAAGTAAATATCTTTAATATATTGGTTTGTTTATCTTACAGAAACTTTGCAATTTATGAAGTCCCCTTTGTTAATTCTGGTGTGAGCAGTCATTAGAATATTGAATCTTTGCTGACCTGTTTGATTCTTCGATCCGGCAGGGTGATATAAAATTGATACCATTTGTTGAAATACTGTCTCTGAGGATGGTTTTTATTGTGACAAAACTCAGTGACCATGGTGTGGGTTCTAATTGACAGTCCAAACTTTCTTTTTGTATATGGTTTTGTTTTTGTTTTTTTGTTTTTGATACAATTGCTCTGTCCAGCTTGGTGGAGATTTTGGTTTCTTTTATTGAGAGTTGATTTTGGTGTCTCCATGTTTATTCAAAATGGTTTTGATTGCTCTCTAATAAATTGGTTGATTTGTGGGATTTGGGTCCATAGATTCAAGTGAATATTAATCCATCTTGTTGTCTTATCTGATTTTCTTCTTCAAGGGGTTCTTATCCTTTAAATTTTTATGTGGTTGAAGTTGCAATTTTATATTTATTTGATGAATGGTATTTCACTAATTTTAACATA
Organism: Rattus rattus; assembly: GCF_011064425.1. Taxonomy (NCBI): domain Eukaryota; kingdom Metazoa; phylum Chordata; class Mammalia; order Rodentia; family Muridae; genus Rattus; species Rattus rattus. Next base: position 141,098,154 of record NC_046156.1, on the reverse strand, counting down.
TTTTGTTTCTTTGAGTAGCGACAGCTAGTGATTTGTTTGAGTTAATTTTTACTTCAGCCACTTTGGTAGAGTATTTATGAAACTTGGGGTTCTCAGGTTTTGGTGTCATATCATTTGCAAATAGTGATGGTTTGACTTTCTTCCTTTCCAATTCTATCTCATGACATCCTTTTGTCTAAGTTGCTTTGCTTCAGACTTGGTGTCATTATGAGTGGGCTGTGTCAAGTCAACTCACGTGAGAAGCGAAACCAGAAGGATCTGTCCTACCTGCTCCTTAGTTCTTGTGACCTGTGAGCCAAATGGGTCCTCAAACTTGAAGTAGTGATCTTTGCTCTCGAATTAGTAGCTTCTGCTGGAGACCAGTTTTTTCAGTTCTTGACACTGGCAGAAAACCAGAAGATTCTGTTAGACTGTTCCTAAATTCCCTGTAGGGCTCCCATGTGGATTCTCTGGGCTAGAGCACCGACTGGCCCTGTAACACAGCTCTCTGTACCCAGATCTGGAAAGTTGGTCTTCAGGAGTGTAGAGCCTGCGAGCACAGGAGAGTCAAGCCACTGAGAGAGACATGAGGCCAAGCTCCAGCACTAGAGCCTTCCAGGTAGCAGAGGCATGCACAGGAACCTATGGCAAAACCAAGACTATTTGGTATTAATGATCTAGTTCTCACAAACTAATAATTGGATATCCAAAATACACCGGAAAAGCAACATTTGGATTTAAAATCACATCTCATGATGATGTTGAAGGACTTTAAAGGACAAATAACTCCCATAAAAAATCCTAGATTCTCCAGGATTGTCCACTTCACAGAGAGTCCTACTCTCCAATTGAATTTTTTCTACTGTAAGGCTTGAAATGAGTCTTAACCACAGGAGACTAACTGTGACAGAATGGAGTTCGATGCAAATGCAAGAGGTTTATTTTTCCAGTGCGTCAGGGTTGATCATCAGTCAGCCCCTCATGGTGAGTGAAGGTGACCCCCAAATGGCTATAACAATTAGGTTTTATACTTTTAGGGGTGGTTACCAGCAAGATTACCAGTTTAAACATGGCTAAACATAACCGACCTTTGAATCTATGTGGCTACCAAAGATACATAGTATATTCAACTCTATCTGGGACCATCAGGGTTTTCAGAATATTCCTCCTCCTCCTCCTGAGAACTGAGTGGAGAATAGACTTGGCCTAGTCTTGACGCTTAAATTGGTGGAATTGCTCAGGCTGGTGAAAGCCCCTAAGGATGCTTATCCCCCCTCACCCCCCTCCTTTTTTTTCTTCTAAAACAATTTTGGAACTGCTTGTCAGTCTAGTGGCTAATTTATATTTTTCAGGTCCTGTCCTTAGTGTCATATTGGGTCAGGATGCATAACCTCATGCACTTATTTTCTCTTTTTTATGAAGGCTATAAGCATTTCATATATACAGTTGTCAAGGTCAACAATAGCAAAACAAAATTGAATATGGGGGTCCATCTAGCTATAGGGGACTGATTAAAAGCAAAGATTCAAGAAAGCCCTCTCTCTGTTCTATCTCTTCTTCATTGGCTAGCCCTTCTCTCACCTTGGCCATCATACCACAATTTGTACCAACCCTGAGTCCTCAAGTTTTTCTCTTTAGCTATCTTGCCTTTTGGGTGAATCTGTTTATTATTTAGGTTTATAGGTGGCATTTTGCACAGAAGGTATCCCAATAGCTTTGGTCTCCCTGTGGGGCCCTCAGTAGTGTAATTTCTTTTTTTACCATGATCAAGTCCCAAAAGGAGGAGGGGTTCCAGTAAGGTGTCTTCCTGTAGCCTTGTTTCCAGGCAGTGCAATAAAACCAGTCTGGACCTCCACATCGGTGTTTCTGTCCTGCTTTTCCATCTCCAGGGCAAACATAAATGGGGTCTCCCCAGGTTATACCTTAATGCAGAAATGCATCTACCTCCTCCTTCCCCCAGCCCAAACCCTCTTTCTTCCATATGGGTAGCTTGCGTCTTGCTTCTGCTAGTGCTCCCATCATGGTGGTCATATCCCCACGAGAGTCAAGTCTGCCTGACTGTCACAGGTCTAAAGTGAGGTCAGATCACCCAGATGTTGAGGTTTGGAGACCCGTCAGGAGGTGACCTCATCTCTAGTTCAGTGGAAACCACAGTCCAGGTTTGACAGACTGGCACATTGGGGCCTTGGTCCCTGGGGAGTAGGGGATCTGCAAGTTTCATATGGGACACATGCACCAGGGGCTGAAATACAGTCACTTTGGGGACTATAGGAGTAGTTAACAATACCTGGGAGGGTCCTTCTTAGAGGTTCCAGTGACTGTGCCTGATGCCTCTGGATGTAGACTGATACCATCTGAAAATGATGGCAGGGTATTTCTGGTTAATGGAGCATATAAGGTAGACAGTTTGGGACAAATATCATATTTGTATTACTGAAAGGCTTGGAGACTCAAGAAGAGTTCCCTATCAGTGAGTTGGGATACCTCCATGGAGGGCCCAATGCACCAAGGAGTTAGGTACCAAACAGAATCTCAGTGGGTCAAGATTAAAATGGTAGGGGTGTTCTGGGCTCAGAACAGGGCCAAGAGCACACCACCATGTCAACAACAGTCTCAAAGTCAATTTAATTAAAGGTCTATTTTAGGGGTTCTGTTCATTTCTACCTGCCCCTGAGCTCTGGGGACGAGTACACACAATTGAAGCTTCAATTATTCTCAAATGTCTTTGCCAATCTGACTTACCTTAGAAACAAAAAGCAGGACCAATCCAATTACATTGGGCACTCCTAAACCTCAGGAAATTTTCTTCTAATATCTTCTTGGCTACCACATTGTTTCTGTAACGGTGGGGAAAACCTCCTTATCCAGAGAAAGTATTCTAATGTGCAAGTAAAGTGCTTTAGCATTGAATTACAGTTCAAAACTTGTAGCAAATGCTATGTAATGATAGGCAAGACTGGTTGGTTCATTGGGTGTTTCATCATATCTGTCTGAAGTATCCAAGGGTCTAACTAAAGTCATTCAACTTTTATTTTGCATGATCAGTGCATCATGATGCTTGTGTGCTTGATTAGAAAAATAGGTAATTTTATAGTATTTGGTACTTTTATGTATTGTTTTTGCATAGCATAACTACGAGAACACATTTTTAATACCATTCCTGAGATGTAACATTTTTCTGAGGAAGAGCCAAGTTTTTCTGGACATTTGTGATAAAAGCAAGCCTGTATCAGGGACAGAAAGATTATTCGTGACCCAAATTTCTATTTAGTGGAAATCCAGGTGACTGTCAGGTAGACTAGACTAGACAAACAGTTTCTTGATTAAACTGAAGCAACAGATAAGCTGAGTAATTGCTTGGGGTATTGACTTTAGATCTCATAAACTCGAGTCTCCACAGTCATAGGCTATGACCTTAAACTCACTCAGTGAGCACCACTGAGCTCTTCCAGTGCAGATGTGAAAGGTTCTCTTTATGTCGGCTAAGCTGGGCAATGATCCAGAGGCTTGGCTTACATATATTTACTGGAGTACCTCACATCAAATGCTTCCTTAAAATACTACCACATTTAATTACAAACCACTCCAAGTTTTTACTTAATAAATTTACCACATTAATCATTTTCGATGATTTTCAGGTGCTGAGTCAGTTTTACAGATGTGAGGATATTTACAGTTTAATTTGTGGTCCTTTATTCTTATGTTCCTAAAGAAAACAACCAATAGAAGTCAAAGCCTATATTTTGACCTCCTCTGAATTCTTTGTGAGGAATGCATTCCATCCCATCAGGAAGGTGAGGATCTGACTCCTACAGTGTCATGGAGTGGAAAGCAAAGACATTGACTTCATCTGTCTCCATTGTTTAAGATTCCACAGAGAAGACATCAAAGGAACGACAACTGATAGCTGACTTTATCAGGAAGAAACCAGCTGCCTGTTTCTCCTCATAGCTTTTGTGAATAAGTCACTCAGTTAAGCTTGAAGAAGAAGATAATGAAGTTGAAGGAAGATGAAAAGGGATTAGGAATTTAGTCTCACTATTGATCTACTTCATGAAATCCTTAGCAACTGAATCAGGTTATCATTGATTTCAGTTTGAAGATCTTAGTTTCTCTTGGTCTTTCTACTCCAAAGAGTGTTTTCCCTTTGCTTTATATTTCATGTTTATTTTATTCACGTCTCCTTTTTCGCCAGCATCATCTTTCTCTTCATTTGCAAGATGACTGACAGAAGACAGTTGTCTTCTGTGTGACTATCAGATCCCCAGGAAGTAGACAATCCACGCTCTGTCAGAATCAAGGGTTTATTTCTGGTAAAATACGCAATTACCTCAAGTGTGAGTCAAATGACTGGACCCTAGTAGGTGGAGAAAAATATTCAGAAGAATCAAATGATCATAATTTTGGCAGGCATGACAGGGTTTGCCTGTATTAGCATGTATCAACAGTTTTCAAGGAAACAATGATTGTTCTCAAGGATCACTTACTTGGAATGGTTCTGTTAGAGATGTCTGTCCATAAAATACATTTTGGTCACAAATGAGGTATCACTGCATAAGAAACAGTAGTGACTGATTTAATTTTGTGAGTAATTATAACTTGGTTGATTTCCATTTTCTTTCTTGATACTGTGATCTCATTACTCAGAATCTTCGGAGAATATGAACTCATGGGATAGAGATCAGGTGGATACACAGATGAAAGGTGACACAAGATAGATAGACATTTATTTTAATCAATTGGCTTATGTTATTCTAAAATTACTCTAGATGGTAAGCCTTAAATTGGTTGAGCAAGCTGGCATGCTGAAGGGGTGACTGTTACACGTTTTGAGTTCTAAAGTGAGATATATAAGCTGAAATTCGATGTTGAGGAATAAAAGCAAAGCTCATTCTTTTTCACTCAGCTCCATTTGTTTCTCTAAAGACTATAGTTTGATCTATAGTTTGTAAAGGATAATCGCCTATAGCTAACCACTTATAGGTGTTAACCATGTCTAGAAAACACAATTCTACAGTAAAATCTAAATGAAACCTCCCCAGAGTTCTCATCGTGGCCTAGTTAAGTTGTGACGTAAAATTAACTACCACAGCCGCACTCACCCTTACTCTTCTGTGTTTACACTGAGAGGCTAACTGGGCTAATGGCTTGAAGTTCTACTGAGTCTGTCTGTGTTACTACTTTATCTTCTTGTGTCTTGATATTGTTAGCTTGTAGGTCTATGTCTTTAAGTTAAATTAAAACTGCGAGGGAGTAAGGATCTATCTCCTAAAATCTTAAGATTCTCTTAGAGTCTACAATTTACTGTTAATGTAATATTATTAATTATTCTTAATTGCATATTGCTTTACATTGTATGTTAGAAATAGCTTTATTTTTATATTTTAGTGTGTATTTAATGAATAATAGATATTAGCTTTGTCAACAATCTCTCATAATCTTACGCAGCCACCTTAGGGGTGAGCTTCTGTAGCCATATACAACCCAAGACATAGCCACCTTGAACTATGCAGTCACAAAACTTAGCTAGGCCCAAATCCATCTGACTCCTACAAATCAGCCCTTGGTGTTATCTGAAAAGGAGATGTTGGGTCTTCAGTTGTAACAAGACAGCCGAAAGGAAAGGCCAATGGATGACCTGTTTACAATCTTCATCCTATGGGCCTGCAGGCTCAGGCGGCCAGGCTACTGTTGTATCAAGTGAAAGTGGCCCTTTTGCTCCAGTCCCCATCGTCAGTCCAGTTCTGATGTTCTTCCCCACCCTCCCCCCTTGCTGGGGCCAGAGGAATGGGGATAAAGGAATGCTAGAGGGAGGGCTCAAGGGAGATCCTTGGAGGGGCTGTGGGAGCTGGGACCATGGTAGAGGATAAAGGGTGGAGGATCCATCAGTATCCGTCTGCTGTGGAAGGGTCTGGAAAATTTGTTCTTTACAGACTCCTTGGTCTGGACAGGGATCTTCCTCATGGGCCGTACCTGCAAGAATATTGAAAACAAAAAGTTTTTTAAAGAGGTGGCAAGGGTCTTCCACTAGATGCTTCTAGAGCAACTATATAAGGCACTTGATCTGGGTGCCAGAGGGATCCTGGTCTAACGACTCTTTCCTTTGTTGCTTTGATCATCTGCAAATCAAAGGGTCCTGTGGGCCATTTTAGGAGACAGAGACTAACTAACCTGCCCTTCTCTACTACACCTAACAAGTTTTCTCCTGTTTCCACAACTTCCTCCAGTGGTTAACTGGGATGTTTGACAGGGGTGATTCAGTCTGTCCCATGTCAAAAATAACGTCGAGATCGAAGTCAAGTCCAAGAACAGAGAAAGACAATGTACAGGACAGTTTCACCCCTACCACAGGCACAGAGCAAGACAAGGTTGGCTCCTGAAAAGCAAAGAGAAAGACAATGAACACACAGACAGCTTGCCCTGCCACAGGCACAGAAACCAGGTAATCAAAGTGACTGAGCAGCTCCTGCTAGTATCGAGTCTAACAGGCGACTAGAGCCAGCTTGTGCTGGTATTACAGTCTAACAGGTTCCAAAATGAGCAGGGATTCTAACTCCCTCCATGGGGAGGTACTGAAGCATCCTCAGACTCCCCATGGTCACTACCTTAAGAGCATGTCTACCAGCGAAATTTGGCTTCAGACCAGAGGCTACAGATGCTCTCAAGCAAACCAAAGCAAGACAGACAACCTGGATATAGACAACCACGGTGCCTGACATCAAGCTTGGGCCTATTCCTCCTGACCCCCACCATTCCTCGAGACCTCATGGGGCTTCAGCTTCCTGGACAATGCACTAAATCCATAGGGCTTGAAGTGAGTCTTAACTACCAGGGACACCCCCCAACACCCCCCACTCCACTCCCCTCCTCCTGGCCAAACTGAGACATGAGGAACAGAGTTCGATACAAACACAAAGAGGTTTATTTTTCTGGTGTGTGTGAGGGGTTGACCCTCAAGCAGCCCCTCTGAACGTTAGTGACTAAAAGCAACCCCAAATGGCTATAACAATCAAGTTTTTATACTTTTCAGGGTGCCAGGTTACATCAGGAAGGTTACAGTTTAAACTTGTGGCTAAGCATATTGACTTTAACGAATCTATTGGCTACCAAGAAAATGATATGCATTCTAACTCTATCTGGGACCAGAGGGTCAGGTGACTATCAATCAGTACATTCAAGTTTTTCAAGAATGTTCCTGCTCTTCCTGAGAACTGTGAGTTATGGAGGCCAATAGAACTTGGCCTAGCCTTGGCGACCGAGGTGAAAGCTAGTACTTGGCCTAGTCTTGACATGAGGTGGTGGAGTATAAAGGCTGTGAAATGCCCCTAGGATCCTTCAAGATAAACAGTTAATTTTTTAGTATGGTGGTATTCAAAGTATTTTGTGTGACATATTTGTACTAAAATAAGTATTTGTTGTACATAAAGTAATTCAAGTTTTAATGAGTAACCCATATTTCTATTTTGACAATAAGGGCTAGTCTTAACACTAATGGGAAGGAGGATCAAAAGCCCTCTTAGAGAAGATATACCTATAAAAGATGTAGACATAAAGACTGTGTGTGGTGTAATATTTGCTATTTGCCAGAAGTTGATAGTTTGTCTAGTCACCTAATTTCCTAATCCTCCCAACATTCCTCTGAGGCTGGAGATTCTCATTATTGCAAATAATCTAAAGCTGGGAGGATTGAGAACCCCCAATATGCTGAGATGCCAGTGTGGAGAGGCCCTTTTGGGGCCCTTTTTAGACAACTTGCAGGGTGTGGGACAAAAGAAATAAGAAAGCTCAGGAGGAACCTGACTCAGAAATAGGCCCAATTAAGAACATTTTACATTTGGTTGATACAAAGCTCAAAATCTAGTGTAGCATTCCTTTTGTCTTGGTCATCTTGACTAGCTTTTGTTTATTGCCTTGCTTGTTCCTTGACCGGAACTGATCTTATTATTTTGCATGTGTACTTAAGTGGTATAAAAGCAGACTAGAAAAATAAATTCACTTCAGCCTCAGGGCTGGCTAGATCATGCTACAGTATTGTCTAATTGTCTTTTTCCTTTTTAATCTCCTCCTGCCTAGAAACCTGTTGACTGACTGAGGCTGGCTTTGTCATGCCAGGATTGTGTGATATCTGCCAAGGGAAAAATGCAAAGTGGGTGTGCACCCAGTCCGAGAGAGAAATGTTGCAGTCAACAAAGCTGGAGAGATTTGTCCTTCACGAAGAGTAGTTTGACATCGGATATATGGAATGCAGAGGTTGGAGGTGCAACTTGCTTTGGTCAGTATTTCCTCACCGTGATCCCTTTCACATTTGGAAATGGAAATGAATATAAGCTCTCAGAAAAAGCTGGAATTTTGGACCTTTAAACACCGTTGTGACTTGATAGACTATGGGGACTTATGAAAGTTGGAGTCTCTAGTACATTTTTGCATTATGATATTTTACAAGCCTATGGGGACAGAGAGAGTAAAAATATGGTTCTTTGCTATAGAATGGTCCCTTACACTTTCGTATATCACGAATGTAGTCATCAGGAATGGCACCTAATTGAGAAGTTTGAGATGTGGCCCTGCTGAAAGTGTGTCATTGGGGGAGTGGCTTTAGGTTCAGAAAGCACAGATTAGGCCCAATGTCTTTTTCACTTTCCTTATCAAGATAAAAACCCTAATGCAAATGGACCACCTAATCTATTTCCAAGAGAAACAGGCCTGAGTATGGGAAGGGAACTAGACACTAGGAAAAGGCAAACCGAGAGGTACATTCTTGAGACAATAGAAAAGGGCAATGAAAGCCTCAAGATGAAGGATTGCACTTAAAACTATGCATGAATTAACATTAAGCTGTGAATTTATTTTATTATTATTATTTATTATTGTTATTATTATTACTGTTTTATTATTATTTTTAGAGCAAGCAGAAAGGAGAAAGCAATGTACAGGAAGAGGTATGGAGATAAGGAGATGGAATGATATAGTAATATTTTTCAAACTATTGGTTTCCAAGTGCTTATGGAATTATGTTGTTTCCTTCTATCTTCCTTGGCTTAGCTATATTAGGGAGGTGGTAGAGACTCAGCAACAGATATAAAAGCCATTGTCTGGGATCTACTCAGGGGGAGAAGCGGTGACAACTTCACTAAGACAAGATTGACCCCTCTCTATTGGAAGCTGTAGACATACCTCAGGAATCCTATAGAGTCATAGGTTTGTAGAGTATGTCTAGACCAAAGGTCAGAAAACTGTAGTTCATATCAAAATATATGGTGTCACCTTATTTTACAGATAAAACCTTATTGGAACAGAGTGGGCCTTTGAGAACTATCTTTAAATGGTTTTTGGAATGTACCAAAAGTTGAAAAAGTATGGCAAGGACTACATGGCCTTATTATATAAGCCAAAAATATTTTAGTATCTGGTCCTTTTATACAATCTGTTGATATAAATGAGAAACTCTTGCAATTCAACATAAAACACTCTTAGTATTTCAGGTTGCTCTGTGCAGAGGAATCTCAGGTTAGTGCATTTAAAAAAGTACACTGCCTTACCTGGAGCTTCCCATTCTTGCTACACTATTGTGGGAATTTTCCATTCACAGTCTGTTCAATCTCAGGGGGGTTCTGCATGTAAGTTCTTATGGCTCTTGTCCAAGGGTTCAGTCTACTCATTGTTTCTTTTCTTCCTCTACTTAGGAAGTTTCTTCAATAGCATGTGAGGAAAACCAGAAAATACTCAAAGGCAATGCCTTTCAAAACAGATCAAGTGATTTTGGTGGTTATTGGAAAAAGTTCAAGGCTTTTTCTCCATTGGTTGGAAACTTCAGGTGCACTCTATAATGTCTCCTGGGGATATAGGTGTCCAAAGTAATCAAACCCTATTCACTTATGGCCCCTGTGTTATCTGACTCCTTCCATAAAGGGGGAATGGCTGTGAACTATATCTAAATAAACTGTTCTGGAGTGGCAGGGAGATATAAATTGTTGCTGGCTAATTCAGGTGTCAGAAAGTCCTATAAATGTTTTCTTCCTTGGCACTTACTGTTCTTTCTGATCTGACCCGTGTTTCATTATAAGACTAAGTTCTTATATCCATAAGTATCTTTCCCATACACTGTGTTGATGGCTATCAAACTATCAAAGTATGGAAAGCTGACAGCCTCTCAATGCCATCCCTTTAGTTCTGTTGCCCTGTTTATTTCTACTCATCTTTTTGGATGATAGACAAATGCTGCATCATCTGGATAAAAGGCAAAAGAAAAGAAAAAAAATCATCTGAAAAAGACAGGTTGAGCAAACTATATGATGTTCCTATCCACAAAAAATTCTTTTTTCTTATGCTTTTTATGCAGCATAGATTTCATTATAATATAATGGAATACATGTCAATGTTAACATTCTTATGTATTCCTTTAGCACATCCCTACCCATCCTTAGCTGTTTCTCTTGGGTTCCTTCCTTTCTCCCCAGAACTTCCTTTTTTTTAGGATCCTATTCTCTTCCCTCTACTCTTTTAAAAATGCTATATTGATTTAAATTGAAAATTCTATATGCATTCAATGTAGTTAATTATATTCATCTTCTTTTGCTCCCAAAATCTCCATATCATGTGTGTCTTCTAATGCTCTTTTTTAAATAACCCTCTAAGTTCAATTCTGCTATATATTCATAGATATAGGTTTATCAATGGGAGCATGGTTGACCCTAACAGAGTCATCCTTAAAGAACCATTCATTAAAGAAAAATCAACTTTTCAGCATTTTTTGGAAATGGCCCCTGCACTTTACCTGGGCAAGATAGTAGAGTTGGCTCTGGATGTAGCGGTTGTGGGTGAGCAAGTCCCAAAGGGAGCCTGAGTGTGGGAGGAAACCAACCTGTCTCTTCAGTGTTCTATTAGCATGGCATTGGTAGTGATAGGCCTCCTTTCTA